>NC_090778.1:29492500-29497500 GCF_040054535.1 Antennarius striatus | reverse complement strand
TTTAACCTTAACCCCTAAACCTAACCCCGAACCCTAACCCCAAACCCCTAACCCTAAACCTAACCCCTAACCTTAACCCCGAACCCCTAACCCTAACCCCGAACCCCTAACCCTAACCCCTAACCCCTAACCCCTAACCCTAACCCTAACCCCTAACCCTAACCCCTAACTCCTGACCCTAACCCATAAACCTTTAACCTTAACCCTAACCCTAACCATTACCCTAACTGTAACCCATAACCCTAACCGTAACCCTAAACCTAATCCTTTAACCCTAACCCCTAACCCTAACCCTAACCCTAACGCCTAACCCTAACCCTAACCCTAACCCTTTAACTCTAACCCTAACCCCTAAACCTTTAGCCCTAACCACTAACCCTGACCCTAACCCCTAACCATAACCCTAACCCTAACCCTGAACCTAACCCCTAACCCTAACCCTAACCCTTTGACCCTAACCCCTAACCCTAACCCCAACCGCTAACCCTTTAATCCTTTAGGGGTTAGGGGTTAAGGGTTAGGGTTAAAGGATTAGGGGTTCAGGTTAAAGGGTTAGGGTTAAAGGATTAGGGGTTAGGGTTAAAGGGTTGGGGTTAGGGTTAAAGGGGTTAGGGTTAAAGGGTTAGGGTTAGGTTAGGGTTAGGGTTAGGGTTAGGGGTTAGGGTTAAAGGGGTTAGGGTTAAAGGGTTAGGGTTAGGTACAGTAAAAACCATGTTAAAATGGATGTTAAAATTTAAAAAGCACTCCCATAAGAAGAAAGCGGAGCAGGAAAGAGCTGGAAAAAAAATTGGAATAGAATAATAACGGTCCACAATAAAAACACTCTACAGATGTTTGGGGAGGATGGGGAACGTAGAGAGCGGGACCCGAACCCTGCTCCCCTCACTGCGAAGCCCGTGTTTAAAGCATTTAGCTATTACTTCTTGGTGATGACTGCGGGGAGATGCAGTTATAAGGGAAACCTCGGATTAAAGGAATGTCTAAAAGACATGTGGTCCAGCTGGGGTTTGAACCCTTGAGCTCAGGCTGAAAGCCACCGATATTACCTCTGCACCATCCTGGGGGTACACTGGCACTGGGACCATAACTAATCCAAAATAAGTAAGAAGAAGCATGCAGGTAAAAACCAAAGTAATAATTTTAAAGAGAGAGGTTTCTATTCATAAAATAAGAGATTCACTCGGTGAGGGTCAGATTCATATTTAACTCGTTGATTGTTCTGGACCAGAGGGGCGATTGATATTTGAAATTAACTAAATACAAAAAATAAATAAATAAATAAATAAATAGGTAATTAATCGATTAATTAATTAATTAAAATTAACTATACTCATAATTTATAATGAATTTATTGTTTATTATTTTAACACTTATTTAAAGAGGCGATGAATGTGAACTAAGGAAAAAATAGTCCATATTTTCTACAAATATAAGAATAAATAAAGGATAAATAGAAAAGTCTTGAAAAATGTCTTAATAAATGTCTTAAATTCCGTTATTTTTGGGGGGGAATGAGGGGAAGGTGCCTTAAACAGAAATATAAATAGAATACAATAGAAAAATATTGTTAGTTAAATAATTTCAGAAATAAAAGGGGAAACATTATAAAAACAAGAAAAGGTTATCCCCAAAACACTTATTAGTACCTCAATACATGATAAAATTGCAAGCAAAACATCAAATGTAAGAGATTTTATTCTTTATATTTCTGTAGGGTTAAATATTAATCAATAAAGTAGATACAATACAATAAAATGGACTATACATGGAAGTTAAAAGGAAAAAGAAGGATGGGGGGGTCAATGGGGAAAGAAAGGTGAGGGTTATGATTTGGGATAGGGTTAGGGTTAAGGTTAAAGGGTTAGGGGTTAGGGTTAGGGTTATGGTTAGGGTTAAAGGGTTAGGGGTTAGGGTTAGGTACTGTAAAATAGGGTTAGGGGTTAGGATTAGGGGTTAGGGTTAAAGGGTTAGGGGTTAGGGTTAAAGGGTTAGGTGTTAGGGGTTAGGGTTTGGGTTAGGGGTTAGGGTCAGGTTTAAAGGGTTAGGGGTTAGGGTTAAAGGGTTAGGGGTTAGGATTTAGGGTCAGGGGTTAGGGTTGGGAGTTAAGTTTAAGGGTTAGGGATAAAGGGTTAGGGGTTAGGGTTAAAGGGTTAAAGGGTTAGGGGTTAGGGTTAAAGTGTTAGGGTTAGGGGTTAGGGTTAAAGGGTTAGGGCTTAGGGCTTAGGGCTAACCCTAACCCTAACCCTTAACCCTAACCCCTAACCCTTTAACCCTAACCCTAACCCCTAACACTTTAACCCTAACCCAAAACACTTTAACCCCAACTGTAACCCCTAACCCTAACCTATCCCCTAAACCTAACCCTTAACCCTAACCCTAACCCTTAACCCTAACCCTTTAACCCTAACCCCTAGCCCTAAACCCTAACCCTAACCCTAACCCTAACCCCTAACCCTAACCCTAACCCCTAACCCTAACCCCTAACCCTAACCCTAACCCCTAACCTTTTAACCCAAAGCCCTAACCCTTTAACCCTAACCCTAACCCCTACCGTAACCCTAACCCCTAACCCTTTAACCCTAACCCTAACCCTAACCCTTAACCCTAACCCTTTAACCCTAACCCCTAGCCCTAAACCCTAACCCTAACCCCTAACCCTAACCCTAACCCCTAACCGTAACCCTAACCCCTAACCCTAACCCCAACCCTAACCCTAACCCTAACCCCTAACCTTTTAACCCTAACCCTTAACCCTTAAACCCTAACCCCTAACCCTAACCCTAACCCTAACCTTTTAACCCTAACCCTAACCCTAACCCCTAACCCTAACCCTAACCCCTAACCCTAACCCTAACCCCTAACCCTTTAACCCTAACCCTAACCCTAGCCCCTAACCCTAACCCTAACCCCTAACCTTTTAACCCTAACCCTTAACCCTTTAACCCTAACCCCTAACCCTAACCCTAACCCTTTAACCCTAACCCTAACCCTTTAACCCTAACCCTAGCCCCTAACCCTAACCCTAACCCCTAACCTGAAAACCTTTAACCCTAACCCGTAACCCTAACCCTAACCCCTAACCTTTTAACCCTAACCCTTAACCCTTTAACCCTAACCTCTAACCCTAACCCTAACCCTTTAACCCTAACCCTAACCCTAACCCCTAACCCTTTAACCCTAACCCTAGCCCCTAACCCCTAACCCTAACCCCTAACCTGAAAACCTTTAACCCTAACCCGTAACCCTAACCCCTAACCTTTTAACCCTAACCCGTAAACCTTTAACCCTAACCCTAACCGCTAACCATTTAATCCTTTAGGGGTTAGGGGTTAAGGGTTAGGGTTAAAGGGTTAGGGGTTAAGGTTAGGGGTTAAAGGTTTACAGTTAGGGGTTAGGGTTAGGAGTTAGGGTTAGGGTTAGGCTTAGGGGTTAGGTTTAGGGGTTAGGGTTAAAGGGTTAGGGGTTAGGGTTAGGGTTATGGTTAGGGTTAAAGGTTTACGGGGTAGGGGTTAGGGTTAAAGGGTTAGCGTTAGGGTTAGGGGTTAGGGTTAAAGGGTTGGGGGTTACGGTTAGGGGTTAGGGTTAGGGGTTAGGGGTTAGGGTTATATGGTTAGGGATTAGGGTTAAAGGGTTAGGGGTTAGGGGTTAGGGGTTAGGGGTTAGGGTTAGGGGTTGGGGGTTAGGGTTAGGGGTTAGGTGTTAGGTTTGGGCGTTATTCTTAGGGTTATGTGTTAGGGTTAGGTACTGTAAGATAGGGTTAGGGTTAGGGGTTAGGGTTAGGGGTTAGGGTTAAAGGGTTAGGGGTTAGGGTTAAAGAGTTAGGGGTTAGGATTTAGGGTCAGGGGTTAGGGTTCGGGGTTAGGGTTAAAGGGTTAGGGGTTAGGGTTATGGTTAGGGTTAAAGGTTTACGGGGTAGGGGTTAGGGTTAAAGGGTTAGCGTTAGGGTTAGGGGTTAGGGTTAAAGGGTTGGGGGTTACGGTTCGGGGTTAGAGTTAGGGGTTAGGGTTAGGGGTTAGGGTTAGGGATTAGGGTTAAAGGGTTAGGGGTTAGGGTTAGGGGTTATGTGTTAGGTTTGGGCGTTATTGTTAGGGTTATGTGTTAGGGTTAGGTACTGTAAGATAGGGTTAGGGGTTAGGGGTTAGGGTTAAAGGGTTAGGGGTTAGGGTTTGGGTCAGGGGTTAGGGTTAAAGGGTTGGGGGTTAGGGTTAGGGGTTAGGGTTAAAGGGTTAGGGGTCAGGGGTTAGGGTTAGGGGTTAGGGTTAGGTACTGTAAGATAGGGTTAGGGTTAGGGGTTAGGGGTAGGGGTAGGGGTTAGGGTTAAAGGGTTAGGGGTCAGGGTTAAAGGGTTAAGGGTTAGGGTTATGGTTAGGGTTAAAGGTTTACGGGGTAGGGGTTAGGGTTAAAGGGTTAGCGTTAGGGTTAGGGGTTAGGGTTAAACGGTTGGGGGTTACGGTTAGGGGTTAGGGTTAGGGGTTAGGGTTAGGGGTTAGGGTTATAGGGTTAGGGATTAGGGTTAAAGGGTTAGGGGTTACGGTTAGGGGTTAGGTGTTAGGTTTGGGCGTTATTGTTAGGGTTATGTGTTAGGGTTAGGTACTGTAAAATAGGGTTAGGGTTAGGGTTAAAGGGTTAGGGGTTAGGGTTAAAGAGTTAGGGGTTAGGATTTAGGGTCAGGGATTAGGGTTCGGGGTTAGGGTTAAAGGGTTAGGGGTTAGGGTTTGGGTTAGGGTTATGTTTAAAGGGTTAGGGTTAGGGGTTAGGGTTAAAGGGTTGGGGGTTAGGGTTAGGGGTTAGGGTTAAAGGGTTAGGGGTCAGGGGTTAGGGTTAGGGTTAAGGATCAGGGGTTAGGGTTAGGGGTTAGGGTTAGGTACTGTAAGATAGGGTTAGGGTTAGGGTTAGGGGTTAGGGGTAGGGGTAGGGGTTAGGGTTAAAGGGTTAGGGGTTAGGGTTAAAGGGTTAGGGGTTAGGGGTTAGGGTTAAAAGGTTAGGGGTTAGGGTTAAAG
>NC_090778.1:29467500-29477500 GCF_040054535.1 Antennarius striatus | reverse complement strand
CAAAACATGAGCAGACCCACAAAACATGAGCAGACCCACAAAACATGAGCAGACCCTCAACCCACGAGCAGACCCACAACCCACGAGCAGACCCTCAACCCACGAGGAAACCCACAACACATGAGCAGACCCACAACACGTGAGCAGACCCACAACCCACGAGCAGACCCACAAAACATGAGCAGACCCTCAACCCACAAGGAAACCCACAACCACACCCACAAATCATGAGCAGACCCGCAACCGACGAGCAGACCGACGACCCAAGAGCAGACCCTCAACCCACAAGGAAACCCACAACCACACCCACAAAACATGAGCAAACCCTCAACCCACGAGGAAACCAACAACCACACCCACAAAACATGAGCAGACCCTCAACCCACAAGGAAACCCACAACCACACCCACAAATCATGAGCAGACCCTCAACCCACGAGCAGACCCACAACCCAAGAGCAGACCCTCAACCCACAAGGAAACCAACAACCACACCCACAAAACATGAGCAGACCCTCAACCCATGAGCAGACCCACAACCCACGAGCAGACCCACAAAACAAGAACAGACCCACAACCCACGAGCAGACCCTCAGCCCACGAGGATACCCACAACCACACCCACAACACATGAGCAGACCCTCAACCCACGAGCAGACCCACAACCCACGAGCAGACCCACAAAACAAGAGCAGACCCACAACCCACAAGCAGACCCTCAACCCATGAGGAAACCCACAACCACACCCACAACACATGAGCAGACCCTCAACCCAGGAGGAAACCCACAACCCACAAGCAGATCCACAACCCACGAGCAGACCCACAAAACATGAGCAGACCTTCAACCCACGAGCAGACCCTCAACCACACCCACAACACATGAGCAGACCCACAACCCACGAGGAGACCCACAACCCACGAGCAGATCCACAACCCATGAGCAGACCCACAACCCAAAAGCAGATCCACAACCCACGAGCAGACCCTCAACCCACAAGCAGACCCACAAAACATGAGCAGACCCTCAACCCACGAGCAGACCCACAACCCACGAGCAGACCCACAAAACATGAGCAGACCCTCAACCCACGAGCAGACCCACAACCCACGAGCAGACCTTCAACCCACGAGCAGACCCTCAACCACACCCACAACACATGAGCAGACCCACAACCCACGAGCAGATCCACAACCCATGAGCAGAAACACAACCCAGAGCAGAGTTCCTGTTACCTCCAGAAAGCAGTGCATCATGGGATGCACTTCAATGAATGCGTGCATCCCAACAGTAGTAACAGAATATACGGTAGAAGAAACGCATGGATTGATTTTAGCCCATTGATCGATATAAAACCTAGGGCTGTCACTTTAACGCGTTAATTAGATTAATTAATTACGCTGCACATTAACGTTCTATAAAAATTAACGCAATTAATCACAAGTGGCAAGTCAATGCGCAAGCATTTTAAACTTGTCCCATTGAGGGACCCGTAGGCTGCAGTGATGTCACTTCCTACCTGCCCCACTAGTCAGAAGCAGAGTGACTGACAACAGAGATGGACGCGACACAGGAGAGCGAGGGAAGACCACTGGACCTTTGGGAGGAACGTTTATTTCTAAAGAGAACAAAGACGGACTATCAACAAAAACACAGTGATTCTGCCCCGTAGACCCTCCGTCAGTCTGCCCCAGGGCAGATGTGGCTACACACGTAGTTACCACCACCAGCTATGAAGGAGGAGTGGATGAATAATGGATCCGATGGGAAGAGTCTTTGAGGGTCCAGAAAAGCGTTATAGAAATCTAATCCATTATTATTATTATTATTATTTGTACCTTTTGTAAAGAGAATCTTCGTATCACTGAAGCAGCTCCAGACTAACGTATCATTTAAATGTAAAACATGTGAAGGACACAGAGTTGAACGTTATCTCACCCTGTAAAAGGAAAAGCCTGCTGACATCTTACGATTTAGTTTCCTGATTTAGAGACGTGTTCTACTATTGTAAATTGTAGAATTGTAATTTTATATACTGGTTTGATCCCCGAAGGGAAATTAAGAACGCACACTCTAGCTACTGATTACAAATGCATGCATACATATACGTATATTAGTGAGTACAGGCCCCTGTATCACACACACACACAGGGGGGCCTGTAGGCATGCAGGGGGGGTAGAGTGGCAGGCAGCTCCTTCTTGGTGCGCCTCAAATGAGCAATTTGTAAAGGGGACGGCACCTTGCTCAAGGGTGCCTCGGCAGTGCTCCGGAGATGAGCTGACACCTCCCACTGTCAGCTCACCTCCGGGTATTTTGGGGGGGGGGGAGCGGGAATTGAACCGCCGATCTTAAATCATAGGACGACCCGCTCTACCGCCCGCTTTACCACTGAGCCACTGCCGCCCCATATTCATTGAATATGAACTATGAATTGCTCTATTGAGTCAGCTTTAGTATTCATTCTGATTGAGAGTCGGCCTATGTCAAAGTCAAAGTCAGCTTTATTGTCAAATGTACCATATATGTATGACATACAGCACAGATGAAATTGCAGTCCTCTCTGACCCACGGTAGACAGTACAACAGTCAGTACATCAGGCAGAACAACAGTCAGTACAACACAGGCAGAACAACAGTCAGTACAACCCAGGCAGAACAACAGGCAGTACAACCCAGGCAGAACAACAGGCAGTACACAGGTAGTACAACACGGGACAACACAGGCAGTATGTGCCTATTTGAGACTCAGCCTTATTTTATTTAACTGTATTCATATTCACACGTTTCAGAAATACACCTGGCCTCATTGGTTTTCTGATTGGCCTTTTTTCTTTTGAATTTCATTGATAAAACACACTTAACCAATAAAAATGTGGATTTCAATCTTCTCTTCTTGGTGTATTCTATTGATTAGTCATGAACTACAATTTTGTAATGTCCTAGAATTCACATTCTTTATTTGGGGCCTTTAGCAGGTATCAGATTAAAATGCGATTAGATTAAGTAATTACAAATCCTGTAATTAGATTAATTTTTTTAATTGTCTGACAGCACTAAAAAAAACTAAACAAACAGTTCATTTAATGATTTTATTAGTAAATACATTATTTTGTCTTCAGCCATACCCCCCAAGGGAAACAATCCTGTCAAATGCTGGGATTCTGCTGGTTTTCTCTTCTTCTCTGGTCCAGCCCGTTCTGTTCTGGGCTGGACCAGAACGGACCCGGCTGCTCTGGACCGGGTCTGGATGAGGTGTGTGTCGGTTGTGTTGGTTGTTTCAGTTCTGTCGGTTGTTTTGGTTGTGTCGGTTGTATCGATCTGCTGTGAGACGCCCAGGGGCCACTTTGGGGAGAACCTCGTTAGGCTGAGTTAAATTGTTGCCTGAGGCGAGCTATTAGCACACACACACACACACCACGCACACACACACACACACACACACACGCACACACGCACACACACACACACCACGCACACACACACACACACCACGCACACACACACACACACACACCACGCACACACACACACACACACACCACGCACACACACACACACACGCACACACACACACACACACACACACCACGCACACACACGCACACACACACACAATACTGTTCATTCGGGTCCGTTGTCTGGATCATAGTCCAAAGTCCCACCAGCAGAAAGAAATGAACCGGACCGGCACAGGGACCGGACCGGCACAGGGACCGGACCGCTGGCAGAGAACCCTCACGAGTCTCTGGGGCCCCAAACCGTTTTCCATGCAAGACCCCCATCCTGGAAGGAACAGACCCACCGACCCGTCTCTCCAGAACACTGTCAGACCATCTCAGGAGAACTTCAGAACTTTCATGACAAACTCATGAAGAACAGCCACCACACCAGGAACCACCACACTAGAACCCACCACACCAGGAACCACCACACCAGGACCCACCACACCAGGAACCACCACACCAGGACCCACCACACCAGAATCCACCACACCAGAACCCACCACACCAGAGCCCACCACACTAGAACCCACCACACTAGAACCCACCACACCAGGAACCACCACACCAGGACCCACCACACCAGGACCCACCACACCAGGACCCACCACACCAGAATCCACCACACCAGAACCCACCACACTAGAACCCACCACACCAGAACCCACCACACTAGAACCCACCACACTAGAACCCACCACACTAGAACCCACCACACTAGAACCCACCACACCAGAACCCACCACACCAGAACCCACCACACTAGAACCCACCACACTAGAACCCACCACACTAGAACCCACCACACTAGAACCCACCACACTAGAACCCACCACACTAGAACCCACCACACTAGAACCCTGCACTGGAGTCACATAACTGAAGCATTTCTCCATCTCTCCGTGGAAACCCTCATCTGTTCCTCTACCAACGCCCCCACCCTTCCCCCTGACACACACACATACACACACACACACACACACACACACACACACATACACACACACACACACACACACACACATACACACACACACACACACACACATACACACACACACACACACACACACACACACACACACTGTCATCTACGGTTAGGCTCAGGAGCAGTTGATCCTTTTGTCACTTGAGGGAGATGCCAGGACCATAACTGGTGTGTGTGTGTGTGCGTGTGTGTGTGTGGTGTGTGTGTGTGTGTGTGTGTGGTGTGTGTGTGTGTGCGTGTGTGTGTGTGGTGTGTGTGTGTGTGTGGTGTGTGTGTGTGTGAACAGATGCAGACCCCTCACACTGTCATGCAGTCAGTTCTTAAAGAAAGGTCAAAGGTCATGGGGGTCCTGTGGGTCACCCAGGGTGTGTGTGTGTGTGTGTGTGTACAGTGGCCATGAGAGGCAGAGGTGTGGGGGCAGATGGGCAGACTGTGTTTAGGTTTTACCCTGTGGATTTTTTCCCACGCTTGCATGTCCTGCCCATCTGAGGACGCAGTGTGTGTGTGTGTGTGTGTGTGTGTGTGTGTGTGTGTGTGTGTGTGCTTGTGTGTATGTGTGTGTGTGTATGTGTGTGTGTGTGTGTGTGTGAGTGAGTGTGTGTGTGTGTGCGCTTGTGTGTATGTGTGTGTGTGTGTATGTGTGTGTGTGTGTGTGTGTGTGTGCTTGTGTGTATGTGTGTGTGTGTGTGTGTGTGTGTGTATGTGTGTGTGTGTGTGTGTGTGTGTGTGTGTATGTGTGTGTATGTGTGTGTGTGTCAAACATGGGAGTCATACTGTAAAGCTGCTTTTCCAAAGGCAGTTTGCAGTAATGAATGCATTGGAGCGTGTGTGTGTGTGTGTGTGTGTGTGTGTGTGTGTGTGTGTGTGTGTGTGTGTGTGTGTGTGTGTGTGTGTGTGTGTGTGTGTGTGTGTGTGTGTGTGTGTGTGTGTGTGTGTGTGTGTGTGTGTGAATCGATGCGCTGGATGACAGCCAGTGGCCCCCTTCTGTTCTCTCTCCATGGCGTCCAATCACAGCGCAGCACAACATTGTAGGAGCAAACCGCAGCTGATCCCAGACCTGCTATCTGCGCAATTACCCAGAGTGCTTTGGGCCACATGGCGAGCTGGACAAGCTCATGCCCCCTGACATATAGCCTGACTTTGTGGAGGAGGGGGGGTTAGCAACAGCGTGACCGTCCACATCCCTGATTGGACAAAGTATGGAGGGTGGGAGGGGCTCTGGAGTCCATCACACTGAGGACAGCTCCTCCACTCCTCCTGGGTGGTGTAGTGGTGGTGTAGTGGTTGGTGTCGTGGTGGTGTAGTGATGGTGTAGTGGGTGTAGTAGTGATGGTGTAGTGGGTGGTGTAGTGATGGTGTAATGGGTGGTGTAGTGATAGTGTAGTGGGTGGTGTAGTGGGTGTTGTAGTGGGTGGTGTAGTGGGTGGTGTAGTGATGGTGTAGTGGGTGGTGTAGTGATGGTGTAGTGGGTGGTGTAGTGATGGTGTAGTGGGTGGTGTAGTGATGGTGTAGTGGGTGGTGTAGTGATGGTGTAGTGGGTGGTGTAGTGGGTGGTGTAGTGGGTGGTGTAGTGGTGGTGTAGTGGGTGGTGTAGTGATGGTGTAGTGGGTGGTGTAGTGATGGTGTAGTGATGGTGTAGTGGGTGGTGCAGTGGGTGGTGTAGTGATGGTGTAGTGGGTGGTGTAGTGATGGTGTAGTGGGTGGTGTAGTGATGGTGTAGTGGGTGGTGTAGTGATAGTGTAGTGGGTGGTGTAGTGGGTGGTGTAGTGGTGGTGTAGTGGGTGGTGTAGTGATGGTGTAGTGGGTGGTGCAGTGGGTGGTGTAGTGATGGTGTAGTGGGTGGTGTAGTGGTGGTGTAGTGGGTGGTGTAGTGGGTGGTGTAGTGGGTGGTGTAGTGATGGTGTAGTGGGTGGTGTAGTGATGGTGTAGTGGGTGGTGCAGTGGGTGGTGTAGTGATGGTGTAGTGGGTGGTGCAGTGGGTGGTGTAGTGGGTGGTGTAGTGATGGTGTAGTGGGTGGTGTAGTGATGTGTAGTGGGTGGTGTAGTGATAGTGTAGTGGGTGGTGTAGTGGGTGGTGTAGTGGGTGGTGTAGTGGGTGGTGTAGTGGGTGGTGTAGTGATGGTGTAGTGGCAGGTGTAGTGATGGTGTAGTGGGTGGTGTAGTGGGTGGTGTAGTGATGGTGTAGTGGGTGGTGTAGTGGGTGGTGCAGTGGGTGGTGCAGTGGGTGGTGTAGTGGTGGTGTAGTGGGTGGTGCAGTGGGTGGTGTAGTGATGGTGTAGTGGGTGGTACAGTGGGTGGTGCAGTGGGTGGTGCAGTGGGTGGTGTAGTGGGTGGTGTAGTGGGTGGTGTAGTGGGTGGTGTAGTGGGTGGTGTAGTGGCAGGTGTAGTGGGTGGTGTAGTGATGGTGTAGTGGGTGGTGTAGTGATGGTGTAGTGGGTGGTGTAGTGGGTGGTGTAGTGGGTGGTGTAGTGATGGTGTAGTGGGTGGTGTAGTGGGTGGTGCAGTGGGTGGTGCAGTGGGTGGTGTAGTGGTGGTGTAGTGGGTGGTGCAGTGGGTGGTGTAGTGATGGTGTAGTGGGTGGTACAGTGGGTGGTGCAGTGGGTGGTGCAGTGGGTGGTGTAGTGGGTGGTGTAGTGATGGTGTAGTGGGTGGTGTAGTGGGTGGTGCAGTGGGTGGTGCAGTGGGTGGTGCAGTGGGTGGTGCAGTGGGTGGTGTAGTGGGTGGTACAGTGGGTGGTGCAGTGGGTGGTGCAGTGGGTGGAGCGCCCCCTGCTGGTGTGATATTCACGCTGCTCTCAGGCAGGGTAAACAAGTTCTTCAGTGAAATCAGCCGACAGGATGACCCTACCTGTAGAAAAACGAGGCCTGATTGGCCAAAACAAGCTCTGACTTCCAGCCAATGAATGAGTTTAAAGAAGCTTCACGCCTTCCAGCCAGGGTCTGGTGAGGACAGCAGGGAGGAAAGGGTTAATGCCTACGACTACTATTAAACAGCCTTCACAAGGGACTGTGTGGTGAGCAGCACTGATGGTGAAGATGATGATGATGGTGATGATGAAGATGATGATGATGGTCATGGTGGTGATGATGATGATGATGATAGTGATGATGATGATGATGGTAGTGATGATGATGATAGTGATGATGATGATGATGATGATGGTGGTGATGATGATGGTGGTGATGATGATGATATGGTGATGATGATGATGACGATGATATGGTGATGATGATGATGATGATGATATGGTGATGATGATGATGATGATGATATGGTGATGATGATGATATGGTGATGATATGGTAATGATGATGATGATGGTGATGATAGTGATGATGATGATGATGATGGTAGTGATGATAGTGATGATGATGATGATGATGATGGTAGTGATGATGATGATGATGATAGTGATGATGATGATGATGATGATGGTAGTGATGATGATGATAGTGATGATGATGATGATGATAGTGATGATGATGATGATGATGATAGTGATGATGATGATAGTGATGATGATGATGATAGTGATGATGATGATGATGATGATAGTGATGATGATGATGATGATGATAGTGATGATGATGATAGTGATGATGATGATGATAGTGATGATGATGATATGGTGATGATGATGATGATGATAGTGATGATGATAATGATTATATGGTGATAATGATAGTGATGGTGGTGATGATGATGGTGATGATGATGATAGTGATGATGATGGTGATGATGATGATAGTGATGATGATAGTGATGATGATGGTGATGATGATGGTTGGGATGGTGGTGGTGATGATGATGGTGGTGATGATAATGATGATGATGGTGATGATGATGGTGGTGATGATGGTGGTGATGATGGTGGTGGTGATGATGGTGGTGGTGATGATGATGATGATGGTGATGATGATGGTGATGATAGTGATGATGATAATGATGGTGATGATGATGGTGGTGGTGATAGTGATGATGATGGTGGTCATGATGGTGGGACTCAGTTGTACTCATGCTGTTTGCTGCTGTCAGTCATACAGACGAGCGAAACAAACGCGCCCCTGGAGGACGGATCAGAGTGTTTCTGGTCTTTGAGGACAGGAAGTCCAGAAACACTTTTCTGAGTTGCGCCGTGGACTCGGGACAGACAGGAAGCGTGGCTGCGAGCCGTTTGAACGCTAACGGGAGTCTGATGGAACACACGACAGGAGGCGCCGGGACTGCTAGTCCCCGCTGTGTGCTCATCCATCAGCATCACGCCACCAACACTCGTGTCTCCATCAGCGGCTCGTCTGAGCCGCTGATGGAGACAGAAGATGAAACAGGAAGCGTTGGAGGAACAAACAGCTGATGGGATGGAGAACACTGACAGCACAGCGCTTCACATCACAGCGGCGCTGCAGCGCAAAGATTTAAGGGGGGCTGATCTTCATTCTCCCTGAAGATATCTAGTTAGCTGGCAAGAAGCTAAGCGTCCCCCCACACACACACACCGGCCCCCCGGGACCGCAGCAGCAGCTCTGTTTGTGTTTCTGAAGCAGCGAAAGTTGAGCTGAAAGTGATTCCAACTGTTCCATAAGCGCTGCTGCTAACCGCTAACACCCCCCCCCAGCTGAATGAATCAAACATCACCTCCAATCTGTCCCACTTACAGCAGGAGCTGAGCACAGCGGCCCCTAGTGGCGACAAGCTGCTATTACACGTCCATCCAGAGGTGAGAGAAGACCCCCCAGGAGACCCCCCACCTCATTAAAAATCATTTATCAGAACCCGTCAAGGCTGTGTGTGTGTGTGTGTGTGTGTGTGTGTGTGTGTGTGTGTGTGTGTGTGTGTGTGTGTGTGTGTGTGTGTGTGTGTGTGTGTGTGTGTGTGTGTGTGTCTGATCCTCCTGAGCTGACGAATCGCCAGCGCTGCAGTCCCACCGTTACGTAACGTCCTCAGTACAACTCGCACCGCCATTGGCCAGAACACCGCCGGCGCTCAGTGAGGAGTGGGTCAGCTCAGGTTAGACCCCCCCCTCAAATTAGACCCCCCCTAAGGTTAGACCCCCCCCCTAAGGTTAGGACCCCCCCCTAAGGTTAGACCCCCCCCCCTCAGCTTAGACCCCCCCTAAGGTTAGACCCCCCCCCTCAGGTTAGACCCCCCCCCTCAGGTTAGACCCCCCCTAAGGTTAGACCCCCCCCCCTCAGGTTAGACCCCCCCCCTCAGGTTAGACCCCCCCTAAGGTTAGACCCCCCCCCTCAGGTTAGACCCTCCCCCCTCAGCTTAGACCCCCCCTAAGGTTCGACCCCCCCCCTCAGGTTAGACCCTCCAAACCCCCCAAGACAGACAGCAGGAAACGATTCACAGCAGCTGAGGCACGAGGCACCGGCGCACGAGGCACCGGCGCACGAGGCACCGGCGCACGAGGCACCGCGTTACACTGAGTTACAGCCACACTCTGATGACATCACTTCCTTTCAAGATGTGACATCACATCATCACTGTGACAACCAGACAGTGCAGCGA
>NC_090778.1:29430000-29465000 GCF_040054535.1 Antennarius striatus | reverse complement strand
CTAACACACTGATCCACTAACACACTGATCCACTAACACACTGATCCACTAACACACTGATCCACTAACACACTGATCCACTAACACACTGATCCACTAACACACTGATCCACCAACACACTGATCCACCAACACACTGATCCACTAACACACTGATCCACTTACACACTGATCCACCAACACACTGATCCACTAACACACTGATCCACTAACACACTGATCCACCAACACACTGATCCACTAACACACTGATCCACTAACACACTGATCCACTAACACACCGATCCTCCTGCCCCCAGGGTTTCTTCAGACGCAGTCAGCAGAATAATGCCTCCTACTCCTGCCCCCGCCAGAGGAACTGCCTCATCGACCGGACCAACCGGAACCGCTGCCAGCACTGCCGCCTGCAGAAGTGTCTGGCGCTGGGGATGTCCCGAGACGGTGAGCCCCCCCAGTGTGTGTGAGGGCCCCCCCATCAGTGTGAGCCCCCCCTCAGTGTGTGTGAGGCCCCCCCATCACTGGCTTCTCTCTGCCCCCCAGCGGTGAAGTTCGGCCGCATGTCGAAGAAGCAGCGGGACAGCCTGTACGCCGAGGTGCAGAAGCATCAGGCGCGTCTGCAGGAGCAGCGGCAGCAGCAGGGGGGCGGGGCTGGGGGCGGGGCCGAGGCGCTGGCCCGCGTCTACTCCTCCAGCCTGACCAATGGGCTGTCCACGCTCAACCACGACATCGGGGGCACCTACGCCAACGGCCACGTCATCGAGCTCCCCAAGGGGGGCCACGGCAACGGCGGCGGGCTGCCGGGGGGGTATTATGGGATGGACTCCACCCAGCCGTCTCCGGACCAATCGGGTTTGGACATGTCAGGCATGAAGCACATCAAGCAGGAGCCGGGCTACGACCTGACGGGGGCCAACCTGTTCAGCTACGGGGGCTACCAGGACACCCAGCTGGGGGCCAGCAGCGTCACCCTGGGGGAGCTGGGTAAGGACCGCCCCCACCGCCATCATCAGCATCAACACACCACCAACACATTGATCCACCAGCAAAGAACTGGTTCTGGGGGGGCCGCGTGAGTCCCAGATAATTTGAGATCAGACAGGTTTACAGCCAGGAGGGTGTCCTGGTACAGGACATGACCCAACATTCACAGGACGGCTTTCACCCTAACCCTAACGCTGACCCCTAACCCTAACCCCTAACCCTTAACCCTAACCCCTAACCCCTAACCCTTAACCCTAACCCTAATGCTAACCCCTGACCCTAACGCTAACCCCTAAGGCTAATGCTAACCTCTAACCCCTTAACCCTAACCCGTAACCCTAACCCTTAACCCTAACCCCTAACCCCTAACCCTAACCCTTAACCCTAATGCTAACCCCTGACCCTAACGCTAACTCCTAAGGCTAATGCTAACCTCTAACCCCTAAACCCTAACCCTTAACCCCTAACACTAACCCCTAACCCTAATGCTAACCCCTGACCCTAACGCTAACCCCTAAGGCTAATGCTAACCTCTAACCCCTTAACCCTAACCCGTAACCCTAACCCTTAACCCTAACCCCTAACCCCTAACCCTAACCCTTAACCCTAATGCTAACCCCTGACCCTAACGCTAACTCCTAAGGCTAATGCTAACCTCTAACCCCTAAACCCTAACCCTTAACCCCTAACACTAACCCTAGCCCCTGACCCTAGCCCCTGACCCCTAACACTAACCTTAATCCTAACCCCTGACCCTAACCCCTGACCGTAACCCGTGACCCCTAACCCTGACCCACCACAGTGTTCATTCAGAAGCCATGAGACCAGATGTAGAAGCTTCTTCCTGTAAATGTTGAACAAAGAGCATCAAGCCGAGGGGGGTCTGGGCAGAACCCTGTAGGAACCCCCCAGAGACTAACTGTCCTGCCTTCCAGACCGCATTGCCCAGAACATCATCAAGTCCCACCTGGAGACCTGTCAGTACACCTCCGAGGAGCTGCAGCAGCTGGCCTGGCAGACGCACTCCTACGAGGAGGTCAAGATGTACCAGAGCAAGGTCAGTGGGGGTGGGGGGTCCTCAGGTAAAGGTTCAGGTTCAGGTGAAGGTTCAGGATGAGGTGGAGGATCAGGTTCAGATTCAGGTTCAGATTCAGGTTCAGATTCAGGTTCGGGTTCAGGTTAAGGTTCGTGTTCAGGCTCAGGTTCAGATTCAGGTTCAGGCTCAGGTCCAGATTCAGGTTCAGGCTCAGGTTCCATTCACGTAGACCTGACCCCCGTGACATTGCCCCCAGCCCAGGGACCTGCTGTGGCAGCAGTGTGCCATCCAGATCACCCACGCCATCCAGTACGTGGTGGAGTTCGCCAAGCGCATCTCAGGGTTCATGGAACTGTGCCAAAACGACCAGATCCTCCTGCTCAAGTCAGGTGAGTGGACGTTTGGACCTCAATGGGTGGGCGGAGCCTCCTCATCTCCTTGTGCCAGGATCCTCAGTCCGTGTCTGGTTCCAGGCTGTCTGGAGGTGGTTCTGGTGCGAATGTGCAGGGCGTTCAACCCCCTCAACAACACCGTGCTCTTCGAAGGGAAGTATGGAGGCATGCAGATGTTCAAAGCTCTCGGTAAGACCCCCACCTTCAGGTGAAGACCACGAAGGCAGGACCGGGCCGACCTCAGTGACCTCCATTCTGCTCCTCTGCTCCCCCCTCAGGCTGTGAGGAACTCGTGACGGCGGTCTTCGACTTTGCCAAGAGTTTGTGTTCGCTGCAGCTCACAGAGGAGGAGATTGCCCTGTTCTCAGCGGCGGTCCTCATCTCCACAGGTCAGTGGAATGTTCTGCCCCCGCCGGGGGCAAAGCCAGGCTCACGCAGGGGCAGGAAGAGAAAACACTCACCTCCTTCTTCCCGTTCAGATCGGCCGTGGCTGATGGAGCCTCGGAAAGTCCAGAAGCTCCAGGAGAAGATCTACTTCGCCCTGCAGCACATCATGCAGAAGAACCACCTGGACGAGGACGCCCTGGCAAAGGTAAGCCCAGCCTGGACCCGACGGCCAGCAGGTCAGAAGGTCAGTCACTGGCCAGAGGGCCAGAATGTCCGTCCCCGGTCTGACACGCGCCCCTCCTCTTGTCTGGCAGCTGATTGGGCGGATTCCCACGCTGGCGGCGCTGTGCACCCTCCACACCGAGGAGCTGCAGACCTTCCAGCAGCTGCACCCCGAGACCGTCAGCGTCCTCTTCCCCCCCCTCTACAAGGAACTGTTCAACCCCGACCCCAACTCCATCATGGCCATGCCCAAATGACCATCACCGCAGCAGACGGCGTCGGCGTCCGGGTGGGCGGAGCCATCGGTGTGGCTGCAGGCGGACCAATCATCTGCCTGCGCCAACACCACCAGGAATGTCCAACACTCACCCGTCCTGTTCACCGACACGGTCTGAAGAATGTACATACGAGTCCGACCCCCCAGCCACGTCCCACCGCCACCCCCCGGTTCAACGCAGCTGACTAGAAATGTACAGACGCTCAACAACAACCAATCAGGAAAGCTGGGCGTGTCCATCTGCTCTAAAGCTGGAGGAAGCTGATGGACGGAGCTGACGGAGCTGATGGAGCTGATGGAGCTGATGGAGCTGATGGAGCTGACGGAGCTGACGGAGCTGACGGAGCTGATGGACGGAGCTGACGGAGCTGACGGAGCTGATGGAGCTGACGGAGCTGATGGAGCTGATGGAGCTGATGGAGCTGACGGAGCTGACGGAGCTGACGGAGCTGACGGAGCTGATGGAGCTGGAGCAGAGATGTTCTCCTGCTCCAGGGGACTGGTTAATTTAACTTCACGGTTTTTACTCCTGATAGTTTCTGGTGTCCAGACTCCAGACGTTCTGGTGAAGGTCTGCTGGTGAACCTGGGCGTGTCGTTGATGTACAGAAGCCTTGTCTGGTTTGTTCATATGTTCAGGAGGTCCTCATCCTTCTGGTGAACCTTCTAGAACTAAAGAGGATTTAAGGAGAGCCTCCCGTTAGGGGGGGTTTACTAACAGATTCTATGTTAAACCGACGCGCCGTCCTGCAATAAAACACAGCTTAGAACAATCAACCAGAGGACCAATCAGACACTAGGACCCCCCCCGCCAACTCCCACCCCCAATCACTGTTTGCACAATCCAGCCATGGATTCCATCAGTCCAGACTGAAAATGAGGAGCAACAACCTTTAACCCCCCCCCGCCGTCAGCTGTTCAGAACGGGGTAGCAGCAAAATGCACTACAGCCCCCCCCAGCCCCAACCCCCCCAACCCTAACCCTAACCCTAACCCTAACCTCCCATTCCAGCAGAGTGTTAATAGCGACATCCTGGGGGGTCACAGACTAACAGTGAGGACAATCACTTTGTTTTATCACTCAGCACTTATTGTTGCTTCAATGTTAGCATTATGCTGATTAGCATGTAGCCACTGAGTAGCATCACTGGTTTCCAGGGCGTTAGCGGATTAGCATGTAGCCACTGAGTAGCATCACTGGTTTCCAGGGCGTTAGCGGATTAGCATGTAGCCACTGAGGGCTCTATGTGATGAGCTCGGACCAAAACAAGCTAATCCTCGCATCCCAAAAGCACAAAATGTCGTCACTACGGTTACCAGACGGTTCCACCGAGTGGGACGTCTGCAGATGAGACCGCCTTCCTGACCTCTGACCTCCAGGACCAACAGGCCCTGATCCAGGGCTATGACCCCTGACCCTCGGCCCTGATCCAGGGCTGTGCACTAAACCCGGAGGTCAGTGTAAGGGGGCTTTAACCTGCATGACACATCAAAAAGACCTGACCCCCCATCACCTGACCCCCCCATCACCTGACCCCCATCACCTGACTCCCATCACCTGAACCCCCATCACCTGAACCCCCATCACCTGAACCCCCATCACCTGACCCCCCCATCACCTGACCCCCCCATCACCTGACCCCCCATCACCTGACCCCCCCATCACCTGACCCCCCATCACCTGAACCCCCGTCCAGCTCACTCTTAGCTTGAGCGCCAAACATCAGACCCCAACTGACCCCAGATCTCAGGTCCTTCCTGTGACCCCTGACCCCAAGTCCTTCCTGTGACCCCTGACCCCAGGTCCTTCCTGTGACCCCTGACCCCAGGTCCTTCCTGTGACCCCTGACCCCACCCCAGGTGGAGGCCCCTCACTGACTTTCAGACAATCACGTGGTCGTCATGGCGACGCAGCACTCGCGTCTCTCAGGGAGGAGCTCTTTTTCTAAAGGAGGGTTCATATTTTTGGAAACTTTAAACAGAAACTTTTAAACTTTTTAGGATAAAAATGTCGCCAAACGCAGCGAATCTGCCCAGACAAGGCTTTGATAAGTGTGTGTGTGTGTGTGTGTGTGTGTGTGTGTGTGTGTGTGTGTGTGTGTGTGTGAGTGTGTGTGTGAGTGTGTGTGTGTGTGTGTGTGTGAAGCAGTTCACCTCGTGTTACGCAGGAAGCTGCCGGTCGGGGGGGTGAACTCCAGCTCTTTGAGATGCTTTTATTTCTCTTTCTAGACTGTGAAGGGGGGTACGGGGGGTGGGGGGTGCTGGGGGGGTCTGTGGCAGCACAACACTGTAACTAAGATACTGTAGCAATAAGAGCTGGAGGCGTTTCCTTCAGTCGTGTTGGATCGTAAGATTATTTTATGACTCCTTCCCGTTATTGTTCCTGCTTTGACTCCTTCCCGTTATTGTTCCTGCTTTGACTCCTTCCCCTTATTGTTCCTGCTTTGACTCCTTCCCGTTATTGTTCCTGCTTTGACTCCTTCCCGTTATTGTTCCTGCTTTGACTCCTTCCCGTTATTGTTCCTGCTTTGACTCCTTCCCGTTATTGTTCCTGCTTTGACTCTTTTTCTGCTCTTAGCCTGCTGTTGTTCTTTGCATGATGAAACATTCGGGACTTATTTGTCTTTTTTATTCTCATGACGTTGTGAGTTTCTTTGGGGGGGGTAATTGTCAGGGTGGGGGTGACTTTTACACCCCATTCAGTTCAGAACTGATTATTTTGAGGAGCTGAAGGACGTTTGAAGTGGGACGCTCCTGTTTCTATTTGGCCCCTAGAAACCTTCCCCTGAATGTTGGGGGACCGGTGAACCTGTGAACCGGCCTTGTTGATCCGGATCAGAGACCCCCAGCCAGCAGTGGGAGGGTGGGGGTCACCTTTTCTGAATGTTACGGAGGAGCCGTCGAGGCGAAAGCCTCTCGACCCCCCCATCGACACACGCCTCCAGTCAGTCCTGGCGCTGACATTCCACACGTATCCCTCCCCTGAGTCAAATAGAGTCCCCAGCTGCTGACGCGTCACGCGTGTAGAAACCCTCCACTTCCTGTGTAGAAACCCTCCACTTCCTGTGTAGAAACCCTCCACTTCCTGTGTAGAAACCCTCCACTTCCTGTGTAGAAACCCTCCACTTCCTGTGTAGAAACCCTCCACTTCCTGTGTAGAAACCCTCCACTTCCTGTGTAGAATGATGCAGCTTCTCCTGCAGGACGACGAACACCAACATGACGTCCTTCTGATGTGTTCAAAGTGCCATAGCTGAGAGGAGGGGCCTAGAGGAGGTTAGCCAATCAGAGCAGGGCGAGTCCACACGTCTGTGATGTCACCAACACGTTCGCATCTGATTGGTTTGGTGACGCGACGCTGCTGGACTCTGGCAGTAGCTTTTATTTCTTCTTTCTTATTATTACTGCATGCATCATGAGCCACGTGCTGGGGGGCGGGACCCGGTCCGGTCCTGGTTCGGTCCGGTACCGATCCGGTTTGGTGCCGGTCCAAACCGGTGCCGGTCTGGATCGGTACCGACCCGCTCTGACGTGTTCATACTTGTGAAGGTCAGACGTGTTTTTGTTAAATTCTCTATTTTAATGCTTTTGTAGACGTTTTGTTGTGGGAGAACCAATAAAGACATTTATGGTGTGTTTACGGCTCCTTTCTGTCACACATCGTTTTATTTAAATCTTTTGTAAATCACAGGTGTGTCGGTCTAACAGGTGTTCCGTAGAATCCTCCTGTCTCGCCCTTGTGACCTTTGACCTGACGTTCTGTTTCCTGTTTGATTCTTCTGACTTTATGACTTCATGGATTGAAATAAATATATTTATATCCTTTGTAAACTTTAATCATTCTGGCTGCTGTGAATGAATCAGAACCGATCCGGGCCGGGGTTCTGGACCGGACCGGGGCTCTGGACCGGACCGGGGCTCTGGACCGGACCGGGCTTCTGGACCGGACCGGGGCTCTGGACCGGACCGGGCTTCTGGACCGGACCGGGGTTCTGGACCGGACCGGGGCTCTGGACCGGACCGGGGTTCTGGACCGGACCGCGTTCCAGCAGGCGTTACCTGGGTCCCCGGCTGCTGGGTGCCCCCCGGCGTTGGCGCCGCCTCCCAAACGTCCAGACACCACCGTAAATCTGAACAACAGAAACATCAGTCAGAGAAGAGCTGCTCCAGGAACAGCAAAGAAAGAGTCCTGGGGGGCCGGGGGGCTGGGGGGGGGACCAGGGGAATTTGGGTTGGATTTGGGAGTGTGATCAGAAACACACCACACCTCAGAAACATCAAACCCACGGTGTGTGTGTGTGTGTGTGTGTGTGTGTGTGTGTGTGTGTGTGTGTGTCTGAGTGTGTATGTGTGTGTGTGTGTGTGTGTGTGTTTGTTTGTTCAGCGATCCTCCAGACGCCCCCCCGGCTACCCAGAGACGCTAATTAATAGCTAATCAAAGCTAATGTCTCAGCAGCACAAAGACATGATGAATACGTAATCAAAGGCCTCCGAGCCGGCGCACCGAGCAGGGTCCCCCCCCACGCCCCACACACCACTGTTGTTATAGAAATAAACCAACACTCACCGCTTAATTAGCTGTCAGTGTGTGTGTGTGTGTGTGTGTGTGTCAGTGTGTGTGTGTGTGTGTGTGTGTGTGTGTGTGTGTGTGTGTGTGTGTGTCAGTGTGTGTGTGTGTGTGTGTGTGTGTGTGTGTGTGTGTGTGTGTGTGTCAGTGTGTGTGTGTGTGTGTGTGTGTGTGACAGTGTGTGTGTGTGTGTGTGTGTGTGTGTGTGTGTGACAGTGTGTGTGTGTGTGACAGTGTGTGTGTGTGTGTGTGTGTGTCAGTGTGTGTGTGTGTGTGTGTGTGTGTCAGTGTGTGTGTGTGTGTCAGTGTGTGTGTGTGTGTGTGTGTCAGTGTGTGTGTGTGTGTGTGTG
Source organism: Antennarius striatus (assembly GCF_040054535.1). Lineage (NCBI taxonomy): Eukaryota > Metazoa > Chordata > Actinopteri > Lophiiformes > Antennariidae > Antennarius > Antennarius striatus. The sequence continues at coordinate 29,456,789 of NC_090778.1, read as the reverse complement.
TCAGTGTGTGTGTGTGTGTGTCTTTATTTCAAGCCCATGGGATGTAACTGAGAGCCAGGTCTCCTGAGTTACAGCAGGTGACATACTAAAACACACACACACACACACACACACTCTCTCACACACACACACAGACACACACACACACTCTCTCACACACACACACACACACACACACACACACACACACACACACACACTCACACTCAGACACACACACTCTCTCACACACACACACACACACACACAAACACACACACACCTGGAAGGCCCAGGCGGCGACAGACGGAGTTACAGGCGTGTTTCTGGAGGAAACCCCGGATGGCGGCGTCTCCCGGGTGATCAGGACCAGGAAACATCTCAGCCCTGACGGCACTGCAACAGAAGAGAACCGATCCGTTGGGTCATTGATCCCGTCTGATCGCGTCAAGTCATTGATTCCATTAGGTCATTGATCCCGTTGGGTCATTGATCCCATTGGGTCATTGATCCCATTGGGTCATTGATCCCGTTGGGTCATTGATCCCATTGGGTCATTGATCCCGTTGGGTCATTGATGCCGTTGGGTCATTGATCCCGTTGGGTCATTGATCCCGTTGGGTCATTGATCCCGTTGGGTCACTGATCCCGTCGGGTCATTGATCCCATCGGGTCATTGATCCCGTCGGGTCATTGATCCCGTCGGGTCATTGATCCCGTCGGGTCATTGATCCCGTCGGGTCATTGATGCCGTTGGGTCATTGATGCTGTTGGGTCATTGATCCCGTTGGGTCATTGATCCTTTCGTGTCTCTGATCCCATCAGATCTCTGACCCTGGTGGGTCATTGATCTCGTTGGGTCTCTGACCCCGTGGGGTCTCTGACCCGTGACGTGTGGACGAGCACACAGTACCTCTGATCGTCAGACGTCATGACTTTGGGGTTGGTCAGGTTCTCTCCATCTCCTGCCCAGAACACACACACACATACACACACGGACACACACACACACACACACATTCTCAGAGAGGACCAACCTCTGCCACAGGAGCTAAGGTTGTACTTGGGCCAGCACCAGGGTCTGTGGACACAGTGAAGGTTCTACCTTGTATGTCGAGCACCAGAAGCTCCCTGGAGGAGTTTTCAAAGGTCCAGTGGGAGAATGCCAGCAGCATTTCATCCAGTGGACTGCAGGGGGCGATCTCGTCTCCTGCCTTGTTGTTGTACTTCCTGATGTCGCCAGACAGGTTCCTCTGGATGGTGGACCACTGGTCCTTTGAAGGCCAGAAGACCAGCGACACATCCAGAAACCTGTGCAGAGGAAAGCCCATCAGAGGAGCTCACACACTCCGAGAAACAGGCAGACAAGAACACACACCGTGGGGGGGGCTGCGTGTCGTCAGGGCCCAGCTGGTTGAACTCCTCCATCATCTTCTGAACAGCTCTCTGCTGCTGGATCTCCTTCAGGGCATCAAGATAGATGTTTGCAAAGTTACAGGAAGTTTCACATCCCAAACTTCAAATACAAAACTAAAAATGTCCCACATGTGGATTTAATCACCAAAAGTCACCAAAGGTCTCTGAGAACCTCAGGAAACTTCTGATCAAACATCTGTACTGGACGGCTAAGATCTGCAGCTCCTCAGAGAGCACTGCACTGAGATAGACAAGATCCTGCAGGACACCAATGAAATCTAATAGACTAGATCAATCACTGACTCAGTAATAACTAAATTTAAAGAAAAAATCCCCTCGGCTTACAGTCAGTATGCTCCCCTGACCCCTAATCCAGTCCTAGCCTAAATATCGAATTTCTCACAGTGTGGCTAACATCCTAAAAACAACTTTAGATGACATAGCCCCGTTAGAAAGAAAAAATTTTAAAAAGGAAAGGTCAGCCCCACGGTTTAAGTTGTCGGTCCACGACCTTAAACAGCGCCCCCCCAGGCTGAAGAGAATCTGGGGGTCAACAAAAACTGACCTAGCTTTTTCAACCTGGAAAGACAGCTTTACGTCATAAAAGAAGGCTCTCAGTAGAAGTAGAAATACTTTCTACTCTACTTTAATAGAGGAAAATAAAAACCACCCTCGGTTTCTTTTCAGCACAGTAGCCAGGCTGACTGAGAAACACAACAGTATGGAGCCTACCAGTCCTTTAATGATGACTTTCTTAGGTTTGTTCAAAGCAAAATTACAAATCTTAGAGATGAGATCCATTATGTACTGCTAAACAAGTTAGCAGAGGAATCGACTAATTCTGGCAATACCCTGGAGTGTTTTCAGCCAATGGAACTCTCCGATTTAAATTCCTTAATTTCCTCTACTAAACCCACCACCTGTCTATTAGACAAAATTCCACGTACGCTCCTCAAAGAGGTTCTACCATTAATAAATAAACCTGTACTATCCATAATCAATCCTTAAAAATTGGTTATGTATTGCAGTCTTTCAAAGTGGCTGTGATCAAGCCCCTCCTTCAGAAACCAAACCCAGATGCTGGCCTCCTCTCAAACTACAGGCCGATCTCTAACCTGCCATTCCTATCTAAGATCCTAGAGAACGTGGTGGCCAAACAGTTAAATGACTACCTGTTAGAGAACAACCTGTTAGAGGATTTTCAGTCAGGTTTTAGAACAAACTACAGTACGGAGACTGAACTGCTGAAAGTCACAAATGACCTGTTAACAGCGTCAGATGAAGGTCTTCTGTCTGTTCTAGTCTTGTCAGACCTGAGTGCAGCATTCAATACTGTTGACCATAATATTCTTTAAGGAGATTGGAAGAGGAAGTTGGGATTAAAAACTCAGCACTAGACTGGTTTAGGTCATATCTCTGACCGATTTCAGTTTGTCTATGTCAATAATAAATGTTCAGACCGAGGGACTCTCACCTGTGGAGTACCTCAAGGATCTGTTCTGGGGCCAATTCTGTTTAATCTATATGTTACCATTGGGAAATATTATAAGGAAACATAACATTAACTTTTATTGTTATGCTGACGATACTCAATTATATTTATCAATTAAAACCAATGAATCTGATCAGCTAATTAAATCAGAATCCTGCCTCAGGGATATTAAATCCTGGATGCTTCACAACTTCTTAATGTTGAACAGTAACAAACCTGAAGTCATTATTATTGGGCTGAAGCATCTCAGAGATGATCTCTCTAACATTGTAATTCTCTTAGACACCATTGATCTGTCCTCCACCAGTGAAGTCAGGAACCTGGGAGTGATTTTTGATCAACATCTGTCCTCTGATTCTCATCAGTCTGTATCCCAGACAGACTTCGTTCACTGGAGAAATATTGTTAAAGTTAGAAATGTCTTATCCTTTAAAGACGCAGAGAAAACCATTCATGTCTTTGTTACCTCTGGATTGGATTACTGCCATTCCTTATTATGGGCTGTCCTAGCTCCTCTATTAGGACTCTACAGTTAGTTCAGAATGCAGCTGGAGGAGAGAACACATCTCTCCTGTCCTAGCGTCACTTCATCGGCTCCAGATTCATCATAGAATACAATTCAAACTCCTCATGATCACATGAAGCTCTCCACTGTAAGGCTCCGTCTGACATGGAGATCTGATTGAAGCTTATTTAAGAGTAGACTAAAAACCCTCCTCTTTGATAGAGCCTACAATTAAAATAACCCCCCCCCCACTAGATATGCTGCTGTAGGCTTAGGCTGCTGAGGGTGTTTTACGGTTTCCCCCCCGTTAAAGGGAGATACTCTGGAGCTTCTGTCACTTCTTTCTTTATGCTCCTAGAATTTATCACTACTGTCAGATCACACTCTGTGTCTGCACGATGCTGCTGCTGTCTCTGTTCCACAGGTGGAGAACACGGATGGAAGACAGGATACCCAAAGGCCTGGAACCCCCCCAATTCAGAAACAGATCACTATGGACATTAAACTCAAACTGGCCTGCCTCTCTCCCTCTCTCCCTCTCTCTCTCTCTCTCTTTTCCTTGACCTATATCTGTCCTCAGTGTATTTCTCTTTCCCAACCAACAGGTCAAGGCGGATGACCCCCCCTCCAGAGTCTGGGTCCTGCCCGGAGTTTCTTCCTCAATGAGGGAGTTTTTCCCCGCCACCGCCGCTTCTGCTGCTCTGGAGGGCATTGTTGGCTTTCTGTCTGTAAAGCGCTTTGGAACGTCTTCAGATGTGATTAATAATACAGATATTAATAATACAGATAGAAGGTGGTTTAATATCAGTATGGGGGGTTCAGAAACGTTTACATTACCATAAATAATAAGATAGATTGCGATCTCAATCCTCAATTGCATGTGGTTCCTGGAATGCGTTTACCGCAAAATTGTATATATTTTATATTGTATATATTGTATATTGTATATATTATATTGTACATTGTATATTGCTTACATTGTGCATTTAATATTGTATATATGCTGTATATATTGTATATATTGTATTGATTGCATATATTTTGTAATGTAGCCACTAGAGGGCACAAGCCCTCTTTTTTGAGTTGGTGTGAGAGAAGAGGAGAAGACAGGGTTAGATGGAGGACACTGATTGGCTGTGGAGACCCTGAAGGGAGAAGCCCAAAGGAGGAGAAGCAGAATATATTGTGTATTTGTATATTTTATATTTTGTATATTGTATGTATATGTATTGTATATATTGTATATTTTGTATATGTTATATGTATAGTATTATATATATTGTGTATACTGGTTGTTCCTCCACTCTGATTCGTTCTCACCCTGAAGCAGAGCTGCAGAGCGGCGTCACCCTGGACGACCCTCAGCCCCGCCCGGACCGCCTCTGGTCTGAAAGTTCTGACCCGGTACACCAGCCCCGGTTGGAGCACATTCTTCTCCGCCCACGTACACAGCACCCTGCAGCTCTGCCGGGGGCCGCCCCCCATGGGGCCCTCTTCCCCGGGGAGGGGCTGCAGCAGGGCAGACCAGCCCTGTGGGGACCAGGCTGACGCGGGGCCGGACTGAGGAGGCGCCCCCCCCCAGGAGAAGACGCTCACCTCCTCCCCTCCTGCAGAGACGGAGCAGCAAGACGTGAAACCATCACAACGCTCACGTACCTTCACCAGGTGAGCACACCTTACCCAGGAGGGAGACAGGTGTGAACGGGATGGTGTGAGCCAGCCTCATCAGGTTGTTCCTCTCCACCGCTGGCACCACACAAACAAACAAACAAACAAACCAATAAACAAACCAACAAATAAACCAACAAAAAGACCAACAAACAAACAGACCATCAAACAAACATCAAACAGACCATCAAACAAACAGACCATCAAACAAACATCAAAAAGACCAACAAACAAACCATCAAACAAAAAAACAATCAAACAGACCAACAAACAAACCATCAAACAAAAAAACAATCAAACAGACCAACAAACACACAAACAAACATGATTCATTAATGCACCGCAGGTCATTAGCCATTAGCGTTAGCCCATGCTAGCTGGGTACCTGAGTAATGCGGGTACAAACTCTGGGTGGACTGGAAAAGGGAGCTTGTCGCTTCCAAACAGGAAATGGAAAGACGAGACAGTGAATCAAACAGGAAGTACAGTGACTTCTGTAGCGTGAGGACGGCACTGAATACCTTCGGGGAGCGTTCCACTCTGTAACCTGCAGCAGACAGAAACACACGTGTCACGCCTCCACTCATCACGCCTCCACTCATCACGCCTCCACTCATCACGCCTCCACTCATCACGCATCCACTCATCACGCCTCCACTCATCACGCCTCCACTCATCACGCCTCCACTCATCACGCCTCCACTCATCACGCCTCCACTCATCACGCCTCCACTCATCACGCCTCCACTCATCACGCCTCCACTCATCACGCCAGCACAGGAAACGACTGCCTTACGACGAGCGCAGGCTCACGGAACGGGCCCAGCTGTTCCACGCTGAATGGGCGGGGCTCCCTCCATCCTGAACGACCAATCAGATGATCAGAAACATTTCACTGACATGCAATCAATATGTTTTATACGTGTAGCTCACGTGTACCTGATGGGAAAACAGTTGATTGTGAAACAGGTCCACTGGGTCGAAGTCTGAAAGCAGAGTGAACGATGAGCTGGAGGGTCACATGATGTGTCACATGACGGGTCACACGACGAGTCACATAGCGGGTCACATGACGGGTCACACGACGGGTCACATGACAGTCACACAGTGGGTCACATGACAGCACATACGGTGGGTCACATGACGGGTCAAACAATGGGTCACATTACAGGTCGTATGACTGGTCACATGATGGTCACATGATGGTCACATGATGGTCACATGATGGTCACACGGTGGGTCACACGGTGGGTCACGTAACGGGTCACACGACGGGTCACATGAAGGGTCACACGACGGGTCACATGACGGGTCACATGACGGGTCACACGGCGGGTCACACGGTGGGTCACATGAAGGGTCACACGACGGGTCACATGACGGGTCACATGACACGTCACATGACGGGTCACATGACGGGTCACATGACGGGTCACATGACACGTCACATGACGGGTCACATGACGGGTCACATGACGGGTCACATGACACGTCACATGACGGGTCACATGACGGGTCACATGACGGGTCACATGACGGGTCACACGGCGGGTCACACGACGGGTCACATGACCCATCAGCTGCAGGTCCTGCTGACACTCACTGAGCTGACTGAGGCTGGCGGAGGCCGACCAACACGTGTTTTCTCCTCGCCGTCTCCACCGCCGCCCCCAGGCGTCAGCTGGGCGGGGCAGCTGGGGCTCCTGGGGCACCAGGGGCAATGGGGGACCAGCAGAAACAAGGACAACCGTCAGCTGGAGGATCCACACTAAAAACGCCATCTGGTATCACGCTAAAGTTACCGTCTTCCTGCTCTGGCTCCGCCCCCTCCCGTCTCCACCAGTGACATCAGAGGATTGGGACCGCCCTGAAAAACCAGAACCACACATGAGCCTCAGGACTCAGCCGTGATCGGCCAATCAGCCCTCAGGTGTAGCTACCATCACGGCGTCTGTCGTCCCTGAAGCTCCGCCTACCTCCACTGGCCGGGTCATGGAGGGAGGGGGTCGAGCCCCTCAGCGGGCTGAGGCGTGACCCGGGGAAGGCCAGGTTCTCCACGCTGCAGGACAGAGACCTGCAGTGGCTGGGGGGGCGGCGTCTGGACGGATTCCTCCACCTGGGGGGTCTGGTGGGTCCCCCCCACAGGTGGGACGGTCTAGACGAAGCAGGACTGACCCCACCCGACACACCTGGAGGTTCTGACAGGACGGAGGAGGTGGGGGCTCTGGATCCTCCTGGAGCAGACCGCTGCTCCCCCATTGGTGCACCGGAGTCAGGTGTGGAACCCCCCCACCAATCCTCACCCAGGAGGTCAGGAGCAGGTTGCTAGGAGACAGACAGGTGTGAACTGGTTCTGACCAATGAGCTTCTTTAGCACTGAGAGAAAACATGGATACCTCCTCTGCCCCCCCATCCTGCTCTGCTGCCCCCTCCTCCTCAGGGCATCCTCCCCCCTCTTCCTGTGGTTCCGGTCCGCCCATCAGGGCGGAGCCTCTCAGTCCTGTGTCTCCTCCCCCCCTGTGAGGGGGGGTCTGGGGCGGGCTGATGGGCCGCCCATGAGCCAGGCGAGCCCCCCCCTGACGGAGGCCGTCGGAGGCAGACAGAAGGGTGAGGGTGTCCACCCCCAGCGCTGAGAGGTCCTGCAGCCGGCCCAGCTGGAGGTCCAGCGCCGCCAGCCCCCCCTGGATGGACTGGAGCTTCTCAGACACCTCCCCGACCATCAGGCTCATCTCCTCCACTCTGAAACATTAGAGTCAGGGAACAAACGGGGGGGGGGCGTCACTGACTGGATCGGCCAATAATGGAGCTGGAAAAGATGTTTCTGCAGCTCTTTCACAATAAAAGTCTGTCTGGGTTTCCACCCCCCCACGCCCCCCTGCAGTCCAGCAACAAGAACCCAACCCCCCCATTGGTAGTTTGAGGTTAAGTCCTGGACAAAAGAATAGGACGAGCCAATCAGAACACGAGCTCACCTGTCGGAGGTGGTCCTGATGCTGCCCACCTGGCTGCTGCAGAGACCCCCCCCCGCCTCCAGGAAGTAGGCCCCCCCCGCCACCAGGAAGTAGGCCTGCACACACTTCTCCTCAAACTCGTGGAGCTTCTTGCGGTCGTCGGGGGCCAGGTGGAGCTCTGGGGGACAGGAAGCGTGACGGCAGGGCGGGGCCACTGGGGGCGTGTCCCACCCACACGGCACTACTCACTGAGTCCAGAGCCACTCCCCTCCAGCTGAGCACCCCCCCTGCATCGCCTGTAGGCGGCTCTCAAAGCCAGAGCGGCGTGCCCGAGGAGGATGAGGGGCGGGGGCAGCCACGGTCGCTCCTGATAGGTCATTATGTAACCATAACGGTTGAACCGCCACAGCTGATTGGACGATGACGCCATGTCGAAATAGATGTTGCTGGTTGAGGAAACGACAGTCATGTGGAGAGAAGCTGTGGTCATGGCAACGACACGCTTCAACAACACGCTTAACAACACGCTTAACAACACGCTTACTTGAAAAATGCGATGAGGATGTTGACCATGATGATGTACTGGACGAACATGTAGACGGCCTGCAGGAAAGGGGTGAGGAAGGCCGCGGGGGGGCAGGGACGACCGTCGTCACACACTGTCAACGCACACACAACAGGATTTACCCCCAGCGCCCCCTGTGGAGGAGTGGGGGCGCTGCGCTGCAGCTTCTCAGCTGCTAGTGAGGACAAAGTGGATCCAACACGTGTGGGGGCGAAATAACATATGTCTTTGTAAAACCTGAAATACACCTGGGGGGTCTGGAGGTCACACAGATCAGGGGACGGGTCGGTTTGGGCTGTGAAGAACTGAACTGTGTGGAACCGGACAGACAGGAGGAGGTCAGAGGGACACCTGCTGCTGTCAGAAGGTTTGGGGTGTTCACCTGGACACCCAGGGCTTCCTGTTTTCACATCAAGGACCACACACACACACACAGACACACACACACACAAACACAGACACACACACACACACACACACACACACACACGATCCAGCTTCACGCCCACTCGACGCCACCACGGGCTGGGACGGTGCCTGGGGGACGGCGGTGCGTCACCTGCACTGAACCCGGCAGCTCTGAGGTCCCCAGCAGTACCATCCTGCCAGGACTAGTACCAGAGACCAGGTTCTGACCAGGACTAGTACCAGAGACCAGGTTCTGACCAGGACTAGTGCCAGAGACCAGGTTCTGACCAGTACCAGTACCAGAGACCAGGTTCTGACCAGGACCAGTACCAGGGAGCAGGTTCTGACCAGGACCAGTACCAGGGAGCAGGTTCTGACCAGGACCAGTACCAGGGAGCATATTTCTCCTGTGTTGCTTCTCTGCACTGGCTTCCTGTGAAGCTAGGATAGATGTTAAAATACTCCTCCTCACTTCCAAAGCCCTTGGTGGCACCGACCTACCTGAAGGAACTTTAGTTCCATATAATCCATCTAGAGCATTACGCTCTCAACATACTGGCCTACTGGTGGTTCCTAGAATTTATAAAAGTAGGACGGGGGCTAGAGCCTTTAGCTATCAAGCCTCTCTATTGTGGAACCACCCCCCTCCCTCAGTTCGGGGGGCAGACACCCTCTCACTATTTAAGACTAGACTTAAAACTTTTCTTTTTCATAAATTTTACAATTAATGGTAACTCAGGTTACTACGTTTATATTCATATAGACCTACACTGTTGGAGACTCAACATCCAGACTCACTGAGTTCCTCTCTCCTCCTCCTCTCCAACCATCTCTGTTACTCCTCCTCCTCTCTGACCTCACTCTCCAACCATCTGTTACTCCTCCTCCTCTCTGACCTCACTCTCCAAGTCTCCAATCACACCGTACTAACTAAACTTCTTCCCTGGAGTCTCTGTGCTCTATGTTCTCCCAGGTTTTTCTCAGGTTCACCCCTCATCCGCCCATCCGCTGTGGACCTGTTCCCCCCATCCCACTAGTACCACCCCTCATCTCTCCATCGGCTGGGGTCCTGCTTCCTTTCCTCCTCCTTCCTCCATACAGTCATCCACACAGCTGTAATTGTGCCTTGACTTTAGCGATGGGAAACATGACCTTAACCACAGAGACACTGTCTCTATCTGGTCTATCTGACTCTCTCTCTCTCTGACCCTGTCCTGATCTTCATTTTATTTCTTTTCCACCCAACCAGTCGAGGTGGATGGCCCCCAAAAGAGTCTGGGTCCTGTCCGGAGTTTCTTCCTCATCGAGGGAGTTTTTCCCACCACTGTCTCTGATGCTCTGGAGGGTTCAGTTGGGTTTCTGTCTGTTAAAGCGCTTTGAAATGTCTGTTATCATGATTAAGATCTATATAAATAAAACTTCATTGATTGATATTGGGTTTGGTTTTGGGTTTGAAATTTTGTTTAGTATTGGGTTTGTATTGGTTTGGATTTGGGTTTGGTATTGCTTTGGTATTGGATTTTGTATTGGGTTTGCATTGCTTTGGTACTGGGTTATTATTGGTTTGGTACTGGTTTGGTATTGGATTTGATATTGGGTTATCAATTTGGTGTTACTTTGATATTAGTTTGGCATTAGTTTGGCATTAAATGGTATTACTATGGTATTAGTTTGGTATTAGTTTGGTATTAGTTTGGTATTAGTTTGGCATTAGTTTGGTATTAGTTTGGCATTAGTTTGGTATTAGTTTGGCATTAGTTTGGTATTAGTTTGGCATTAGTTTGGTATTAGTTTGGCATTAGTTTGGTATTAGTTTGGCATTAGTTTGGTATTAGTTTGGCATTAGTTTGGTATTAGTTTGGCATTAGTTTGGTATTAGTTTGGCATTAGTTTGGTATTAGTTTGGCATTAGTTTGGTATTAGTTTGGCATTAGTTTGGTATTAGTTTGGCATTAGTTTGGTATTAGTTTGGCATTAGTTTGGTATTAGTTTGGCATTAGTTTGGTATTAGTTTGGCATTAGTTTGGTATTAGTTTGGCATTAGTTTGGTATTAGTTTGGCATTAGTTTGGTATTAGTTTGGCATTAGTTTGGTATTAGTTTGGCATTAGTTCACCCTCACTTGAAACGCACTGATGAAGTGTGAAATCAGGGCGTCTTTGAAGCGACTGATGACCTGAACTCCTTTGGTATTTAGTTTCTCTGTGTTTTTGAAAACCGCTGTTTAGCAGCTGTGTCGCTAACCGTCGATCTCCGACGCGTACACCTCTCCATAGATCATCCAGTAGGGCTGGAACACCACGTCCTGAGCCAGACTCCAGGACGGCTCCTCGGCCGGAGACAGGATGGCCTTCCTGGAGATACCGAAACTCAGCAGCACAATGGCCATCATGACTACGATGAAGAACATGTTCTGCGTCTGAAACAAGACCAGAGGAGTTCACAAACACTTCCCCACAGTCTCCAAGCCAACGGGGAGCAAGGGTCTGCCCACCATCTTAGTGATCATGGTGAGATATGGTCCAGCGTGCTGGTTGACAGCCAGCAGGTCCAGCAGCCGGACGAACCAGAAAATGATGTCCAGGCAGTAAGCGATGCGTCCTGCGGTCCGGTAGGGATCATCATGCCAGCGCAGGGCCAGGCCGACCAGGAAGAGCAGTATGGCGATGAAATCCGACAGGTTCCAGTAGTTCGAGAACCAAATCTTCAGCTTCTGGCTCAGCTTCCTCGGCTCAGACATGAGCACCTGAGAACATTTGTAGGCATCGAAAGCTTCATTCTGATTCATCTTCATTGATCCAAAGACTTAAACTCAAAGGAGGACCTGGAACGAGAACCAGCCTCTCTGCCTTTCTCCACTGCGGTGGACAGGATGTAGGCGATAACCAACCACTCCTGGACGCCAGGTCGGTCCTCCATCTTCACCAGGACCACGTAGGAGAAGAACATCAGGAAGGCCACGTAGAACATCTTCAGAGGATACAGAATCACTGCAACACAAAGACTACCAGGACCTCAACAACACCTGAACCTGGTCCATTAAAGGGACCTGATCCGTTAAAGGGACAGTAAACTCATTTTAAAGTAATATGAATTTTATCGTTATGAAAAAATCTAAACAAGAAAATTCCAGATGTCTGGCATCATCCCTGGTGTCAGCAGCACCGTCACATGGGGTCAGAGGTCACTGACGACGCCTGTCGCTTCATCAGTCAGTCAGCCATTACAGATCAATACGATCAATGAAGCGATACATCTTCATTTGAGATGATTTATTGATTAAAATATGATAATATTGGCTTATTATATTGTCGCTAGCTGTATATTTATATAACGGCGCTGATCTGGAGTCACCCTGATCAATCAAGCAATCAATCAATGCACCTTTTTTATATCATGATTGATAGTGACTGCTCCAGACCCTTCTTCTCATTTAATATTCAACTTGTTTTTGTACAGAAGAGCCAGGTGAACTAAATGCATCATGGGACCGAACCCAGAACCCACATGACCCCAGTCTGACTGGTTCAGGGTCACAAGCGTTAAGTTGGTCTGAACCGAACTGGACCACACAGAACCGGACCAGACCAGACCAAACCGAACCAACCCAAGCAGAATGGAACCGGACCAGACCAGATCGAGCCGATCACCTACGGTGTGGAACCAGAACTTGACCATGGGGGTTGTGTAGAACTCGCAGACTCTTCGGACCCGGGACAGACTCTGGGCCATCAGTGGGGACAGCGGTTCTGACGCAGACGGTTCCTCCGGATCCTGACCGTCCTATCAGAGAGGAGGGGGAGGAGACGAGTGAGGACACCGGCCAATAGTCAGCATCTTCACACGGCGCCGTATAACTCCACCTTCTGCTGGGGGGCCGTTCCAAATAGCGCCGCCTCCTGGGACTGTGGGACGTGACACATCTCATCCCGGCCCCTGAAGTCCAGCAGCAGGACGGCCGGGGGAAGGAGGAGGCTCAGGACGATCTGGGGGGGGGTTTAAAGAGGGGAGGGGTGGCTGTGAGAACCGGGACTCCAACCCAGGTGCAGCTGCAGGATCCCCAGACTCCCACCTGAACCCGGACCCCCCCTGAACCCGGACTCACCTTCAGCACCGAGTTCTTCCTGGCGTCCAGCGACCCGATCCACAGGTCGGTAAGCAGCGTCTGGGTGCAGGGGTGGGACATGAAGGGCCGGAGACCCGACGACACACCCATCTGCAGGCAGGTGAAGCCGCTCCACGCCCCCATCTCCGCCGTCAGCAGCTTCATCGCCATCTGCTGGTTCAGACGGGACGCTGCGTCCAGCAGGTCCACCGCCAGCTGGCCAAACGCCCTGGGGCCACACACACCCGTCTGTCACAGAACGCCCTAAAGCGACACACACCCGTCTGTCACAGAACGCCCTAAAGCGACACACACCCGTCTGTCACAGAACGCCCTAAAGCGACACACACCCGTCTGTCACAGAACGCCCTAGGGCGACACACACCCGTCTGTCACAGAACGCCCTAAAGCGACACACACCCGTCTGTCACAGAACGCCCTAAAGCGACACACACCCCTCTGTCGCAGAACGCCCTAGACCGACACACACCCGTCTGTCACAGAACGCCCTAAAGCGACACACACCCGTCTGTCACAGAACGCCCTAAAGCGACACACACACGTCTGTCACAGAACGCCCTAAAGCGACACAAACCCGTCCGTCACAGAACGCCCTAAAGCGACACACAACCCTCTGTCGCAGAACACCCTAAAGCGACACACACCCATCTGTCACACAACGCCCTAAAGCGACACACACACCCGTCTGTCACAGAACACCCTAAAGCGACACACACCCGTCTGTCACAGAGCGCCCTAAAGCGACACACACCCGTCTGTCACAGAACGCCCTAAAGCGACACACACACGTCTGTCACAGAACGCCCTAAAGCGACACACACCCGTCTGTCACAGAACGCCCTAAAGCGACACACACCCGTCTGTCACACAACGCCCAAGGGCGACACACACCCATCTGTCACAGAAGACCCTAGGGCGACACACACCCGTCTGTCACAGAACGCCCTAAAGCGACACACACCAGTCTGTCACAGAACGGCCTAAAGCGACACACAGCCGTCTGAACCAGAACGCCCTAAAGCGACACACACCCGTCTGTCACAGAACGCCCTAAAGCGACACACACCCGTCTGTCACAGAACGCCCTAGGGCGACACACACCCGTCTGTCACAGAACACCCTAGGGCGACACACACAGCCATCTGTCACAGAACGCCCTAGGGCGACACACACAGCCATCTGTCACAGAACGCCCTAGGGCGACACACACAGCCATCTGTCACAGAACACCCTAGGGCGACACACACCCGTCTGTCACAGAACGCCCTTAAGCGACACACACAGCCATCTGTCACAGAACACCCTAAAGCGACACACACCCGTCTGTCACAGAACGCCCTAGGGCGACACACACAGCCATCTGTCACAGAACACCCTAGGGCGACACACACCTGTCTGTCACAGAACGCCCTTAAGCGACACACACACCCGTCTGTCACAGAACGCCCTAGGGCGACACACACACCCGTCTGTCGCAGAACGCCCTAAAGCGACACACACCCGTCTGTCACACAACGCCCTAAAGCGACACACACACCCGTCTGTCACAGAACGCCCTAAAGCGACACACACCCATCTGTCACACAACGCCCTAAAGCGACACACACCCGTCTGTCACAGAACGCCCTAGGGCGACACACACCAGTCTGTCACAGAACGCCCTAGGGCGACACACACCCGTCTGTCACAGAACGCCCTAAAGCGACACACACCCGTGTGTCACAGAACGCCCTAGGGCGACACACACCCATCTGTCACAGAACGCCCTAGGGCGACACACACAGCCATCTGTCACAGAACGCCCTAAAGCGACACACACCCGTCTGTCACAGAACGCCCTTAAGCGACACACACACCCGTCTGTCACAGAACGCCCTAAAGCGACACACACACCCGTCTGTCACAGAACGCCCTAAAGCGACACACACACCCGTCTGTCACAGACAGCCCTAAAGCGACACACACACCCGTCTGTCACAGACAGCCCTAAAGCGACACACACACCCGTCTGTCACAGAACGCCCTAAAGCGACACACACACACACCCGTCTGTCACAAAACGCCCTAAAGCGACACACACATCCGTCTGTCACAGAACGCCCTAAAGCGACACACACACCCGTCTGTCACAGAACGCCCTAAAGCGACACACACACCCGTCTGTCACAGAACGCCCTAAAACGACTCACACCCGTCTGTCACAGAACGCCCTAGGGCGACACACACCCGTCTGTCACAGAACGCCCCAAAGCGACACACACACCCGTCTGTCACAGAACGCCCTACGGCTTGCTCCACCCCTCGTAGCGATGCCACACCCCTTGTGGCGAGGCCACGCCCTCAGTCTGCCGCCGTCCACTCACAGCGAGTACGTCCGGAGCCTTTCTGCCAGGTTGTCGCCCCCCCTGCCCCGCTGGGCCTCTGAGGCCATGGCGCGGTATAGCTGACACCCCACGGTGGCCCGCGCCAGTGCCTCTTCGCCGTGCTGCCACAGGAACAGCGCCATCTGCTGGCGCTGGTGGAGCACCGCCCACACGAACACGTCATTGAAGTTGAAGGGACCCCACAGGTCCCCCCCTCTGCCCCCAGGTGCATGATGGTCCTGGAGGTGCAGGTGTGGGACCCCAGGAGGAAGAGGAGAGGAAACAAGGAAATAAATAACACAGAAGCACACACACACACACACACACACACACACACACACACACCTGACTGTAAGCAGCTCTGAACGTCTTCCTGGTATAGGTGCTCCGGTAAGCCCCGCCTATCAGGTACTCTATCACCACACCCACATCAATGAGGGACAAACGGTGACCAATGGGAAGAGAGACCTGCCCATATACACACACACACACACACACACACACACACACACACACACACACTATATGCTATTCATTTTCCAACAACCATATTTGGAGCTCACTAAAGGTTCTCCTCACCTGTTTGACATCCTCAACGAGGAGGAGAAGAAACAGACTCGTCTGTCCCCGAGGCTGAGAGACAGACAGACAGACAGACAGACAGACAGACAGACAGACAGACAGACAGACAGACAGACAGACGATCTTGAATCTGTCCCACAGACTTTAATAGACCAATCAGAGCTGGGGGGCGCGGACTAATGATAACACAGCCCAATGCAAAAACTGGGATGACCCCTGGTTCCTGTGAGAGACGTGTGTGTGTGTGTGTGTGTGTGTGTGTGTGTGTGTGTGTGTGTGTGTGTGATGACATCATTGTGTGATGACATCATTGTGTGATGACATTATCACATGATGACGTCACCAGGCAGTGGGGTGTAATAACCGAGTTATACAGCTCCTCCAGCCGCTCCACCGTCAGGAAACGGCTCATGGTCATCCCGTTATCGATCAGCAGCTTGACGAAGTCGACCCGGTCCATCAGCAGAGCATCCAGCATGGACCGCTCCAGAGAGCCCGCCTGCATGCACAATCATAGGCCGATGAGCCCCACATGACCGTGTGCAGTCAGGAAACACCGACCAGCTGTTGCCGGCGCTCACCTGCCAGTACTGTCCGTTCACCAGAACGTCTTTCTGCGCCACGTCAGCCCGGTCCCACGCCAACGCCACACTCAGCTGCTCCGCTGGACCAGCGCCGGTGCCTGACCAAACAGAACCAGCAGAACCACATCCGTGAGTCCATCAGCATCATCACATCATCATCATCATCATCATCACATCATCACCATCATGTCATCATCACCATCATGTCATCATCACCATCATGTCATCATCACGTCATCATCATCACGTCATCATCACATCCGTTAGTCCATCAGCCTCATCACATCATCATCATCATCATCACAATCATGTCATCATCACCATCATGTCATCATCGCGTCATCATCATCACGTCATCATCACCTCCATTAATCGATCAGCATCATCACATCATCATCATCATCACGTCATCATCACGTCATCACATCATCATCACGTCATCATCATTGTCATCATCATCAGGTCATCGTCATCATCACGTCATCATCATCACGTCATCATCACATCATCATCATTATCATCAACACGTCATCATTATCATCATCATCATCACCATCATCACCATCGTCATCATCACCATCGTCATCATCACCATCACGTCATCATCATCAGGTCATCATCATCATCATCATCATCATCATCATCATATCATCATCATCATCATCACGTCATCATATCATCATCATCATCATCATCACGTCATCATCATATCATCATCATATCATCATCATCATCGTCATCATCATGTCATCATCATCATGTCATCTTCACGTCATCATCATCGTCGTCATCAACATCATCATCATCATTATCATCACGTCATCATCATTGTCATCATCATCACGTCATCATCATCACGTCATCATCACATCATCATCATCATCAACACGTCATCATCACCATCATTATCATCATCATCACCATCATCACTATCGTCATCATCACCATCATCATCATCATCACATCATCATATCATCATCACCATATCATCATCATCATCATCATATCATCATCACCATATCATCATCATCATCATCACGTCATCATATCATCATCATTATCATCACGTCATCATCATCATCATCGTCATCATCACGTCATCATATCATCATCATCGTCATCATCACGTCATCATCATCATGTCATCTTCACGTCATCATCATCATCACGTCATCTTCACATCATCATCGTCATCAACATCATCATCATCATATCATCCTCATCGTCATCATCACGTCATCATCACGTCTTCTTCACGTCACCATCACGTCATCATCGCGTCATCATCATCAACATCATCATCATCACCATCATCATCACGTCATCATCACATCCGTTAGTCCATCAGCAGCATCACATCATCCGCATCATCATCACATAATCATCACGTCATCAACATCACATCATCATCACATCATCATCATCGTCATCAGCACATCATCATCATTATCATCAACACGTCATCATCACCATCATTATCATCATCATCATCATCACCATCATCACTAACGTCATCATCACCATCATCATCATCACCATCATCATCACGTCATCATCATCATCATCATCACGACCATCATCACCATCATCACATCATCATCATCATCACATCATCATATCATCATCATCATTGTCATCATCATCACGTCATCATCACATCATCATCATCGTCATCATCACGTCATCATCATCACGTCATCTGCACGTCATCATCATCGTCACGTCATCATCATCACGTCATCCACACGTCATCATCAACATGTCATCATCATATCATCATCATCATCATCATCACCATCATCACCATCATCACGTCATCATCATATCATCAATCAAGTTCAATCAAGTTTTATTTATATATCTCTTCATCATGACAGCAGACATTTCAAAGCGCTTTGACAGAGAAACCCAACTGAACTCTCCAGAGCAAGCATAAGCGACAGACAGCAAGCATCATCATCACGTCATCATCACGTCATCATCACGTCATCATCATCATCACGTCACCATCAGCCTCACGTCATCATCACATCATTATAACATCTGTTAGTCCATCAGTGTCATCACATCATCATCATCGTCATCATCATTGTCATCATCATCACGTCATCATCATCACGTCATCATCATCACGTCGTCATCATCACGTCATCATCATCATGTCATCATAACATCATCATCACGTCATCATTCATCATCACATCATCATCATCAGCACGTCATCATCATATGATCAACACATCATCATCACATCATCATCACGTCATCGTCACGTCATCATCATCATCACATCATCATCATCAGCACGTCATCATCATATGATCAACACATCATCATCACATCATCATCACGTCATCGTCACGTCATCATCACATCATCGTCACATCATCATCACATCATCATCACGTCATCATCACGTCATCGTCACGTCATCATCACATCATCACCATCATCATCATCATCACCGCACAGAAGAAAATGAATTACCCTTCAGAGTCGTGGTCAAGATGGCCGCATCAGCTGACATCTGGTCCTCTGACTCGGAGTCAAAGATGGTGATCTGTAAAGGGATGTGTCGTTAGCGCACACACACACACACACACACACACACACACACACACACACACACTTACAGACTGTCCGTTGGCCACACACTCCAGGAGGAGGCCACAGAGCCGGGAGGCTTCTGTTCTCTCGACTCCAAACACGCCTTCGATCCTGAGCAGGAAGTCCTCCATGATGTCAGCATCCAGCTGCCTGATCAATACAGAGAACTATTGATTGATTAATCGAGAGCAGCAGAAGGAAACAGCTGATCCGTCAGACGTCACCTGTCAGCTGCTGTCTGCTTGTGTAGGAAGGCCAGCAGGTCCGCGGCCCCCCCTGACCCCTCAAACACAAACACTGGCACGGGGGGCGCCCCCCCAACATAGTCCAGCACTGTGGAGATGACGGCAGGACCCCCCTCCACCACAACACACACCACTGGGACCCCCTGGTTCAGTCCTGCCGGGGGGTTGGGGGGAGGACAGAGGGGGAGTATAGGGGACAGAAAGGGGGGGAGGCACAGGGGGTAAAGGGGGGAGCACGGGGGGCAGAGCTGTCAGACACACAGCCCCGCCCAGTGGGAGGGGTCACACACACCGGACTCACGGGGGTGGAGCCTCTGCAGCTGGACGTGTTTCTCCAGGCGGCGCCTCAGGCGCTGCTGGCAGCCATGTTTTCCCAGAGTCCCGTCGTCCACCAGCAGGAAGTGGGAGTGGAAACTGTTGAGACACGCCCTCTTGCTCAGAGGGTTCCCCAGTGGCTGGTAGGGTCGGAACACCTGAGCAAGTGAGGTCAAAGGTCATACACCTTCAGTCATGACCTGAACGTTCATCTTTGATCCTGATCATGAAGATCAATACAATGATAACTTCACTGATCACCAGGATCAATATAATGATGAGCTCACTGATCACCAGGATCAATATAATGATGAGCTCACTGATCACCAGGATCAATATAATGATGAGCTCACTGATCACCAGGATCAATATAATGATGACCTCACTTATTCGGGTCAACAAAGGAAGTTTTTACCTGTGTATTTATGGATTTATTGTGAGCAGATGTACCAATCAATAAAGTATTTACTTATTGATCTATCATCTATCTTGAGCACATTAGTCTCGTTTTAGCCGTTTTCATTGGCTGACAGTTAAATATGGAGGGAGTTTAGGGAGGGAGAGTATGTCTGGAGGGTGGGGGGCACCTGTCTGGGGGGGGCACCTGTATGGGGTGGGGTACCTGTCTGGGGGGGGCAACTGTCTGGGTGGGGGGCACCTGTCTGCGGGGGGGCACCTGTATGGGGTGGGGTACCTGTCTGGGGGGGGCACCTGTCTGGGGGGGCACCTGTCTGGGGGGGGCACCTGTCTGGGTGGGGGGCACCTGTCTGGGGGGGCACCTGTCTGGGGGGGCACCTGTCTGGGGGGATTCTCCTGTAACGCTCAGCTGCCTGAGGATGTACACGCGTGATAATGAGCTGCACCCACAAAGCTCTCTGCCCCCCCCTTCAGCCCCTACACCACGGACCTCCAGCACGACTCCGACACCAACCACAGGCAGACGTTCTAGGAGGACGCCGTGATCGTGGCATGTATCAGGGGGGGGGGAGTACAGGAGGGTGGTGATGGACCTCCGACGGGCCCCACCCTCCCCACAGCCAGTGGGGGAGGGCAGGACGGTGGAGGTTGAGGTTAGAAGTACCTGGGACCGCAGCTGGACAGCAGACTGGACTGGTCTCCTACCAGTCCAGACTGTCCTACCAGTCCACAGTGTCCAGTGGGCTGTCCTACACCCTTGTGTGGTGGGGGGGCGCCAGGAAACGGGACAGCGAGCACCTAGACCGGCTCAATGGAGGCTGGTTCTGTGATCGGCCAGGACCTGGACTCTGTGGAGACTGTTCTGGAGAGGAGGACCATGTCCAAGCTCAGACCGATCCTGGGGACCCCCCCCCCCGAACACCACCTTCACCCAGCAGAGGAGCTCCTCCACTGACAGACTGAGGGGGGGTGATGCAGGGACAGACTGTGGGGTTCCTTGGTGTCTTCTGTCACCTGAAGTCATCTGTGATTGGCTGAGGATGCATCAAAAAACTACCTGGAGGTGAGCCGACGGTGGGAGGGGTCAGCTCACCTCCGGAGCACTGCCGAGGCGCCCTTGAGCAAGGTGCCGTCCCCTTTACAAGTTGCTCGTTTGAGGCGCACCACGAAGGAGCTGCTGCCACTCTGCCTCCCCTGCACGCCTACAGGCCCCCCCTGTGTGGTGTGATACGGGGGGGCTGTACTCACTAACATAAATACGTATGCATGCGTTTGAATCAGTAGCTCTTAATGTCCTCCGGGGGTCAAACCGGTTTATTACATTAAATAGACGCGTCCTGCTCCCCACGGGGTCCAGGGTTGTGTTGATCAGCTGTCATGTCGTCGTTGTGATGCCTTTGTGTCGCTGTGGTTCTGGTTGGTGGTTCTAGTTGGTGGTTCTAGTTGGTGGTTCTAGTTGGTGGTTCTAGTTGGTGGTTCTGGTTGGTGGTTCTGGTTGGTGGTTCTAGTTGGTGGTTCTAGTTGGTGGTTCTAGTTGGTGGTTCTAGTTGGTGGTTCTAGTTGGTGGTTCTAGTTGGTGGTTCTGGTTGGTGGTTCTGGTTGGTGGTTCTAGTTGGTGGTTCTAGTTGGTGGTTCTAGTTGGTGGTTCTAGTTGGTGGTTCTAGTTGGTGGTTCTAGTTGGTGGTTCTAGTCGGTGGTTCTAGTCGTGTGTATTTATGGATTTATTATCAGCAGGTGATAAACAATCAATCAAGTATCTATTTACCAATAAACACCAGCAATCAAACAGTCATTGGTACTCACGTCTCTGCCAATCAGGTCCGTGTGGTTGTCAATGACCCCCCATGGGGCCACGCCCACAGTGTTCCTCTTCCTCAGGTCATGACCCCCAAACATTTTCACTGCCTCACCCACATACCTAGAGACACCTGGAGATAGATAGATAGATAGATAGATAGATAGATAGATAGATAGATAGATAGATAGATAGATAGATAGATAGATAGATAGATAGATAGATAGATAGATAGATAGATAGATAGATAGATAGATAGATAGATAGATAGATAGATATGGATGATGGATAAAGACAGTCTGAATCAAGAACTTGGCTGGTGCTAACTGGTGCTAACTGGTGCTAACTGGTGCTAACTGGTGGTAACTAGTGCTAACTGGTGCTAACTGTTTGTAACTGGTGGTAACTGGTGGTAACTGGTGTCAGCTGGTGCTAACTGGTGCTAACTGGTGCTAACTGGTGGTAACTGGTGGTAACTGGTGCTAACCGGTGGTAACTGGTGGTAACTGGTGCTAACTGGTGTTAGCTGGTGCTAACTGGTGCTAACTGGTGCTAACTAGTGCTAACTGGTGGTAGCTGGTGGTAGCTGGTGCTAACTGGTGCTAACTGGTGCTAACTAGTGCTAACTGGTGGTAGCTGGTGGTAACTAGTGCTAACTGGGGCTAGCTACTGACATCACAGTAAGCACCAGGACCAGCTGAGCTCACTCTGCGGCCCCCTAGTGTCCGGTGGGCGGGGCCTACCTGTGTTGATGCCGTCGGTCAGGATCCAGGCGCCGGTGCTGAGGGCGGCAGTGATCAGCCCTTTGCTGAAGGCCTGCTTGACCTTGGGGGGCAGGGGGAAGTCGTCCGAGCCCCCCTGGACGGTCAGGAGCAGTTTGGGTCTCTCCATCTGCCACTCCCCCAGCAGGAGCTGCAGCAGCGCCCCCCCTGGGGAGTCCACGGCCACCCGGACGTACTGGACCACAGGAGAGGAGCTGGTGAGGCGTGAACCGCCCCCCAGGCAGCACCGGTAACAGGGACCGGAGGCTCCCTTCATCCAAGCTGGGGGGTCACGAGCTGTTCACTGACCTTGGCCCGACAGACCCGCCTGGCGGGGGCCTGGAAGTCCACCGTCCCGAAGGCGTTGGTGGGGCTGGCTTTGGTGTGCCCCTCTAGGGACCAGTCCTCCCCCAGGTCCAGCCCAGGACCAGCACAGAGGGACGTGGGGGGGGGCGACTCTGGCCAGGAGTGCTCCCCCATCAGGCGCCCACAAAAACATCTGGCAGGGAAGACAGGAAGTCACCATCGGAGCAGGAGGGTTTGTGGGTAGGCAGATGCCCCCCTCCCTCCTCAGTTCCTACTGACCAAACAGGTGGGGGGGACAGAAGGGGGCAGAAAGGGGGGGGGGGTTGAACAAGGGTGCGGTGGGGGGGTCGTACCTGACCAGGTTCTGGCACACTGGGCAGGCTGGAACACACCTGGAGGAAACAGGAAACAGTCTCTGGTCCTGAGTGTCCCGCTGCATTGTGGGTAAACACGCGTCACGTTTCCTCTGCTTTACCTGTGGGGGTCCCGGGAGGAGGGGGCGAACTTCACACATTCTCTCCTGGAGAAGGACTCCTCGATCCAAGACGGCTGGAGAGACCAGAGTCAGTCAGCCCCCCCAGACCCCAGACCCCCCATCAGGACCCAGACCCCCAGACCCCCCATCAGGCCCCAGACCCCCAGACCCCTCATCAGGACCCAGACCCCCAGACCCCCCATCAGGACCCAGACCCCCAGACCCCCCATCAGGACCCAGACCCCCAGACCCCCCATCAGGCCCCAGACCCCCAGACCCCTCATCAGGACCCAGACCCCAAGACCCCTCATCAGGACCCAGACCCCAAGACCCCTCATCAGGACCCAGACCCCCAGACCCCCCATCAGGACCCAGACCCCCCATCAGGACCCAGACCCCCAGACCCCCCATCAGGACCCAGACCCCAAGACCCCCCATCAGGCCCCAGACCCCCCATCAGGACCCAGACCCCCAGACCCCCCATCAGGCCCCAGACCCCCCATCAGGCCCCAGACCCCCCATCAGGCCCCAGAGCCCCAACAGGACCAGACCCGGGCCCATCTCAGAACTACTTCTTCTGTACCCCCCTGAGACCCCCCCAATCTGAAACCAGCACTTTATCAGTTTCAGTCAGTGAAAAGTAAACTTTGTGATCAATTAGATTGATTAGACTGACGTTAGAACCAGAGTCATGGAGCTCTCACACACACACACACACACACACACAGACACACAGACACAGACACACACACACACACACACACACACAGACACACACACACAGACACACAGACACAGACACACACACACACACACACACACACAGACACACACACACAGACACACACACAGACACAGACACACACACACAGACACACACAGACACACACACACACACACACACACACACACACACACACACACACAGACACAGACACAGACACACACACACACACACAGACACACACACACACACACACAGACACACACGCGCACACAGACACACACACACAGACACACACACAGACACAGACACACACACACAGACACACACAGACACACACACACACACACACACACACACACACACACACACAGACACAGACACAGACACACACACACACACACAGACACACACACACACACACACAGACACACACGCGCACACACACACACACACACACACACACACACACACAGACACACACACACACACACAGACACACACACACACACACAGACACACACACACACAGACACACACACACACAGACACACACACACACACACACACACACACACAGACACACACACACACACACAGACACACACACACACACACACACACACACACACACACACACACACACAGACACACACACAGACACACACACAGACACACACACACACACACAGACACACACACACACACACAGACACACACACACACACACACACACACACACACACACACACACACACACACACTCACACAGCTGCTGACGGTGATCAGTAACGAGTAGAACCAGTAGTTAGTGATACTAGTGATCTCTACCAGCGGTTCTCTAGTCTGCAGGAGCGACTTACCATGACCTCACCGGGGAACCGGGTCGTGGAACCGGGTCGTGGAACCCGACTGTGGAACCGGATCGTGGAACCGGATCGTGGAACCGGATCGTGGAACCGGACTGTGCTCGCGGGTCAGACTCCACGCGCTATCAGCTGGGGGCCAAAGGCTGGGGGCGTGTCCACCAGACGCTAAGGAGTCCACGGCCCCGCCTTGCCCCTCCCCCCAAGACGTTTGACACATGGTGTCAGTTGGTGATGACACGCCCCCTTAGCCATCACTGGCTGCAGGTGATCACATGACACTACATCATTAGCCTACCTGTGCTACAGGGGATTTTACACACTCAGTGGTGGATTTCTGCCTTCATGATGGTACGTCATCTGATTGGTTTCTTAATATTTTAATCCATAGTAACTATGTTGAGTGTTCAGACGAACACCTGTAACCTGGATGTACCTGTACTGTCTAACAGAACGTGATGGGAGTCAGCGTTCTGCAGGATCTGAATGTCAAGGTGAACACCTCTAGTCTGGTGCTGGTAGAAATAAAGGAACACTTCCTGAAGCTGATGGAAACAACAGAAACAGACTTTGGTGTAAAATGACATCAGAGTAACACCTGTCAAGGTGAAGCCACGTCTGAACTGGTCTCTATGACAACAGCAGAGGTCACACTGATTTACAGGTAGGTCCTTTCATGTCAGTTCATGTACTGTCCTGGTTTAGGTCTTTGAAGAAGGTGAACCCTTCTCTTTTACTAAAGGGTTCGGTGAGGGAGCACATGAAACCGGGTTCAGTACCTCCAACAAGGTTAAGAACCACTGGTCTAAGTGTGTGGGGGGGGGGGCACCTGAACAATTCACACCTGATCAGAAACACACATCCATCTCCATATTGATCTTTATTATTTATTGATTCAGTTTATTTAACACACACCAGAGCTAGCTTAGCTAGTTTAGCACTAACGTTCACCTGGAGTCACCGGGTAAATACAGAAACACATTTAGCACGAGATAAAACAGTATAACCCCCCCCCCCACAAAGAGATCCATGGACCCATAAACACTAACAGGACACATCAAGAGCTGATCAACTCCCCACCATTAAAATGTATTCAGATAATCACTAATTACCACCACTGACCAGCAGCTCTGATCACTCCTCTGACTCCTCTGACTCTGACTCCTCTGACTCTGACTCCTCTGACTCCTCTGACTCTGACTCCTCTGACTCCTCTGACTCTGACTCCTCTGACTCTGACTCCTCTGACTCCTCTGACTCCTCTGACTCCTCTGACTCCTCTGACTCTGACTCCTCTGACTCTGACTCCTCTGACTCCTCTGACTCCTCTGACTCTTCTGACTCTGACTCCTCTGACTCTGACTCCTCTGACTCCTCTGACTCTGACTCCTCTGACTCTGACTCCTCTGACTCCTCTGACTCTGACTCCTCTGACCCTCAGCCATTGGTTTGATGTGATTCAGACGCTCCAGTAGAAGGCAGTGAGTCACATCTCGCAGAGGAGCTAAAGTTCTCATGGGGGGGTCGTGTCATGGGGGGGTCCACTCTGGAAGCGGCTCCAGTGGTTGTAACACGTTTTTCATCACAGGACTTTACAAAAGCTTTCGGAGGGGGCGGGGGGTGCCAGAGCTTTATTTATT
>NC_090778.1:29317500-29425000 GCF_040054535.1 Antennarius striatus | reverse complement strand
GTCAGCTTGGTGAGGAGGTTCCGTCAGCTTGGTGAGGAGGTTCCGTCAGCTTGGTGAGGAGGTTCCGTCAGCTTGGTGAGGAGGTTCTGTCAGCTTGGTGAGGAGGTTCCGTCAGCTTGGTGAGGAGGTTCCGTCAGCTTGGTGAGGAGGTTCCGTCAGCTTGGTGAGGAGGTTCCGTCAGCTTGGTGAGGAGGTTCCGTCAGCTTGGTGAGGAGGTTCTGTCAGCTTGGTGAGGAGGTTCTGTCAGCTTGGTGAGGAGGTTCCGTCAGCTTGGTGAGGAGGTTCCGTCAGCTTGGTGAGGAGGTTCTGTCAGCTTGGTGAGGCGTCCACAGGAGAAAATATGAAAGAAACTAGTGAAGGAAAAGCAAAAGTCCATCCTCGCGTCGCTCCTACCCTAAACTCTGTTACTACTGTTGGGATGAACACTTCTCTTGAAGCACATCCCAGGGATGGACTACTTCCTGGAGGTAAATTATACGTGTACACACACACACACACACACACACACACACACACACACACACACCTGAATACCAGCCCCCAGGAAACAGGCTGGTCGTCCATTTCCTGTCAGCACGTAGTCAGAACTAACAAGGTTTAGGGTTTAGGGGTCAAAGGGTTTAGGGGTCAAAGGGTTTAGGGTTTAGGGGTCAAAGGGTTTAGGGTTTAGGGGTCAAAGGGTTTAGGGTTTAGGGGTCAAAGGGTTTAGGGGGCTAATTAGGCGCTTAGGGTTCAGGGGGCGTTTGGAGTTAGGGTTCGCTGATGAACTCCTGGGGATCAGCCCTCTTTAAATCACTGCTTTATTGCACAGCGAGATCAGAAACAACAAATGAACTCATGTCACCCCAAAAATCCTCAACGCAGGCGAGACAGGCTGTGTTTACATCTGCAGTCTTGATTGAAGATCAATGGCGACAGGATCAATAGTGAACACTTATTGGCACCAAATCTGTTTTGCAAACAAAATGTCAGGCAGCTTCAGAGGAGGGAGGCGGGGTTAGAGAACCGTCCTGCTAGCGGCGTGCACCTGACGGACCGCTGGCACAGGGTGGTCCAGTCCAGTGTGACGACGGTCGCCAGGCAGCAGCCAACACCCCCACGCCTGCGGAGGGGGGGCATTGATGTCTCATAAAAACACGTATCTCCTTCACGTCACTTCAGGAGCGTTCGTCACGTCAGGATGGCGGCGCCTTCGTGCCGTGGAGACTTGGCGGCTGGCGGGGAACACGGGTCTTCGCCGTTGGAGTACGTATCTTTGGGTTTCCGTGCCACGAAGAAGACGCAGTCGTAAACGTACCTCAGCATGGAGCGGTCGTTCTCCGTGTAGGTGGTCTGCACCGACTGGTTCTCCACCTGCAGGGGGCAGCAACCGGTTCCGTGACTGGACCGCTGATGTGACGCCAAGCCCCGGCTAGAACCACCAACGTGACGATAAACCCAGACTAGAACCACCGACGTGTAAATAAGCCCCAACTAGAACCACTGACATGAAGCTAAGCCCCGGCTAGAACCACCGACGTGACGCTAACCCGGACTAGAACCACCGACGTGACGCTAACCCGGACTAGAACCACCGACGTGACGCTAACCCGGACTAGAACCACCGACGTGACGCTAACCCGGACTAGAACCACCGACGTGACGCTAACCCGGACTAGAACCACCGACGTGACGCTAACCCGGACTAGAACCACCGACGTGACGCTAACCCGGACTAGAACCACCGACGTGACGCTAACCCGGACTAGAACCACCGACGTGACGTTAACCCGGACTAGAACCACCGACGTGACGCTAACCCGGACTAGAACCACCGACGTGACGCTAACCCGGACTAGAACCACCGACGTGACGCTAACCCGGACTAGAACCACCGACGTGACGCTAACCCGGACTAGAACCACCGACGTGACGCTAACCCGGACTAGAACCACCGACGTGACGCTAACCCGGACTAGAACCACCGACGTGACGCTAACCTGGACTAGAACCACCGACGTGACGCTAACCCGGACTAGAACCACCGACGTGACGCTAACCCGGACTAGAACCACCGACGTGACGCTAACCCGGACTAGAACCACCGACGTGACGCTAACCCGGACTAGAACCACCGACGTGACGCTAACCCGGACTAGAACCACCGACGTGACGCTAACCCGGACCAGAGCCCGGAGCTCACCTCGAGGTGGAAGCCCAGCTGGACGATGGCGGTCCTGATGTCCTCGTAGCTGAGCTCCACTGAGAGCTCGTTGGCCATGTTCTCGAAGTGGTAGAGCAGCGGCCCTGAAAGACAACAGAGATGACGCTGGAGCCCCTGTCCCCCACTGTCCCCCACTGTCCCCCCACTGTCCCCCCACTGTCCCCCCACTGGACGCCAGTGTCCCACACTGGACGCCCCTGTCCCCCACTGGACGCCCCTGTCCCCCACTGGATGCCCCTGTCCCCCCACTGGAGACCCCTGTCCCCACAATAGACGCCCCTGTCCCCCCACTGGACGCGTCCCCCCCCCCCCCCCAGGAGACAGGCCCCACTGGAGGCGCTGGAGCCGGACCCGGTTCCTGACAGGACGTCCCTGTTTGCCTTAGAACGGGAGGCTCCGCCCCCTCTGGACCTACAGCAGGTGAGGACTCGAGGCAGCAGGACATTACCCAGCATGCAGTGTGTGACTCACCCAGGTTGATCCACACCCCCCCAGGTTTGAGGATCTTCCAGATGGTCTCCACGTACTCGATGACATTATGGGCTGTGTCGATGAAGAAGCAGGTCGCCACGCAGTCCCAGGAGTCTGTGCCCCCCCCCACACAACACATCACCAGTCAGCGCTGGGGAGACAGCCTGTTGCTATGACAACAGTCACCTCCCCTCCCCAAGCTGCCGTCTGGACCTCAGAGGCTGACCCATCGACAGATGTTCTTAATGGAACGCGTCCCGTGTCTCACCTCACAGGGGACACGACCCCTGACCCCCGACCCACCTGAGACCCGTCAGGGACACCTGACCTGCTTCGCCGTAGACCTCCACAAAGTCGCCGGCCACCATGGAGAAGTCGGCGTTGGGGGGTAAGCTCTGAGGGTTGATGTCGGGGAACCTGATTGGTCGCGTCTGGTCGCACGACTTCCTGTTGTTGCTGAACTGGTGGATCCAGGGGTAGAGGGTCAGAGAGTTCACCTGTTCACACCTGGGGGGAGCAGAGCGGCGTGACCGACCGACACACACACACACACACACACACACACACACACACACACACACAGGTGTACGTCGTACCTGTTGAGCACGAAGTTGGAGGAGAACAGCATGAAGAAGCTCCACTCGTTGCCCTGGCAGACGAAGCCCAGACGGGCGATCTCCCAGGCCAGCCGCCCCAGGCCGGCGCCGGGCACCAGGACCCTCACGGCGGACGCCTCGCTGACATGACGAAGTGAACGCGGCGCACAACCACAGGGACACGTCAGACAGACCTGCTAGCGGTTCTGATGTAGCGTGGCGGCGGTCTTACCAGCGCTCGCCGGGGAAGCGTCTCTGGATCTCCTGGATGATTGGCCGGTAGCAGGAGTCCCGCTCCGCCCGGCCCGCCTCGCTCCAGTCCCGCACGAACTGCTTGATGGTGGACTTCAGCTTGTCCATGTCGAAGGTGGTGGAGGGGCGCGGCTTCAGCGGGTCCTCCTGGAAGAGACGCAGACCCGTGACGCCCCGAAGGCCACGCCCCAGCCCCGCCCCGCCCCCCCGCCCGGCGTTACCCTCTGGCCGTACTCCATGTTCTCAAACATGTGGAGGCTGTGCTGCACCACGGCCCGCAGCAGCTCCTGGTTCCGGTCCGCACACTCGCCGATCCGCCTCAGGTTGGGCAGAACGTCGGGCAGCAGCTCCTGGTGGCGGGGGGGGAGGCTGAGGAACTGCCGCTCCGCCCGTCGCACCTGCTCCTCCACGTGCACCCTACGGGGGGGACGCAACGCTGTTACCAGGGTTACCACGGGGTCCGGAGACGCAACGCTGTTACCACGGTTACCATGGGAGTCCGGAGACGCAATGCTGTTACCACGGTTACCAGGGGTACGAAGATGCAACGCTGTTCTCCCCGTGTCTGCGTGGGTTCTCTCCGGGTTCTCTGGCTTCCTCCCCCCTCCAGAAACATGTGCTTCAGGTTGATTGGCCGGTCCAAACTGACCACAGGAGTGTGTGTCTTTGTGTGGCGGTGTGTGGCTCTGCGGTGCACTGGCGTCGCGCCTGGAGTTTCCCCCGCCTCACGCCCTCAGTCAGCTGGGAAAGGCCCCAGCCCCCCACGACCCCCCACAGCGGATGAAGCGGGGGTGACAACGAATGAATGACGAAAATGGACCAAACAGCATCACAGCCTCACACGCTGCAGTGAGAGCGACGGGCCGGTCTCACGTTCCGGCCACGCCTCTCACGTTCTGGCCACGCCTCTCACGTTCTGGCCACGTCTCTCACGTTCTGGCCACGCCTCTCACGTTCCGGCCACGCCTCTCACGTTCTGGCCACGCCTCTCACGTTCTGGCCACGTCTCTCACGTTCTGGCCACGTCTCTCACGTTATGGTCACGCCTCTCACGTACCAGCCACGCCTCTCATATTATGGCCACGCCTCCGAAAAAACACGAGTAAGTTCAGTACTTTAGTACTACAGATAGTACTACAGGTATTACTACAGATAGCACTACAGATAGTACTACAGATAGTACTACAGATAGTACTACAGGTATTACTACAGATAGCACTACAGATAGTACTACAGATAGTACTACAGATAGTACTACAGATAGTACTACAGATAGTACTACAGATAGTACTACATGTATTACTACAGATAGCACTACAGATAGTACTACAGATAGTACTACAGATAGTACTACAGGTATTACTAGATAGTACTGCAGATAGTACTACAGATAGTACTACAGATAGCACTACAGATAGTACTACAGATAGTACTGCAGATAGTACTACAGATAGTACTACAGATATTACTACAGATA
Organism: Antennarius striatus; assembly: GCF_040054535.1. Lineage (NCBI taxonomy): Eukaryota > Metazoa > Chordata > Actinopteri > Lophiiformes > Antennariidae > Antennarius > Antennarius striatus. The sequence goes on along the minus strand of NC_090778.1, from coordinate 29,420,001 downwards.
TTACTACAGATAGTACTACAGATAGTACTACAGATAGTACTACAGGTATTACTACAGATAGTACTACAGATAGTACTACAGATAGTACTACAGATAGTACTACAGATAGTACTACAGATATTACTACAGATAGCACTACAGATAGTACTACAGATAGTACTACAGATAGTACTACAGATAGTACTACAGATAGTACTGCAGATAGTACTACAGATAGTACTACAGATAGTACTACAGATAGTACTACAGATAGTACTACAGATAGTACTACAGATAGCACTACAGATAGTACTACAGATAGTACTACAGATAGTACTACAGGTATTACTACAGATAGTACTGCAGATAGTACTACAGATAGTACTACAGATAGTACTACAGATAGTACTACAGATAGTACTACAGATAGTACTACAGATAGTACTACAGGTATTACTACAGATAGTACTGCAGATAGTACTACAGATAGTACTACAGATAGTACTACAGATAGTACTACAGATAGTACTACAGGTATTACTACAGATAGTACTACAGATAGTACTACAGATAGTACTACAGGTATTACTACAGATAGTACTGCAGATAGTACTGCAGATAGTACTACAGATAGTACTACAGATAGTACTACAGATAGTACTACAGATAGTACTACAGATAGTACTACAGGTATTACTACAGATAGTACTGCAGATAGTACTACAGATAGTACTACAGATAGTACTACAGATAGTACTAAAGATAGTACTACAGATAGTACTACAGATAGTACTACAGATATTACTGTGGACAGTGGGGAAAAAGTCAAGAGAAAACCAGCAAATATTGGCATTGGTGCCTCAATGGATGCGATTGTTTCCATGGGGGGGGGCACGGCTAAATGTCAGCCCCCAAAACAAAATGCAGATGACAAAACGTGTGTGTGTGTGTGTGTGTGTGTGTGCGTGTGTGTGTGTGTGTGTGTGTGCGTGTGTGTGCGTGTGTGTGTGTGTGTGTGTGTGTGTGTGAAGGTTCTGTCAGCGTCCACAGGAGAAAATATGAATGAAAGGAAAACTAGAGAGTAAAAATAAAAGGTAAAAACTTTCACACCTTCATTTATTAAACTGTTCTTTAGAATGACCACCAGGTGTTAACATTTTGACAAAAAGTAATTTCACGTTATTTCTTTTTAAACCGTGACGTCACTTTGACTGAAGCCGTTGAGGTTAACCCTTTGTGTGGTTTAACTAGTGTTACGACTCTGTTCTGCTGTTCCTGTTGGGATGAACATTCATTGAAGCGCATCCCAGGATGCACTGCTTCTGGAGGAAACATGAACGCTATGCTGTTTCCATGGTTACCAGGGGGGTCCAGAGACTCCGCCCACTCCCACGGGACGCTGGCGCCAACGTCACGTGACATCACAAACCAGACTCAGGCCTAGCCTAGCATGCTAAGGTCATCTTCTCATCCCATCGCGTCTCCTTCACACAAACCACGCCCCTCCTTCGACCAGTGACGTAAGACTGTCTGCAAATGACGTCAGGAGCAGCTGAGGTTCTGGAGGCGGGCCGCGGTACGTGACGAGGGTGATGACGTCACGTCAGACAACAGGAAGAGAACTGTGAACCGCTGGTTAAAGCTGCTAGCATCGAGCTGCTAGCCTCGAGCTGCTAGCCTCGAGCTGCTAGCCTCGAGCTGCTAGCCTCGAGCTGCTAGCCTCGAGCTGCCAGCACCGTGATTTGACACAAGCTACCGCCGGTCACGCGCCCCGCCGCCGGGCTCGCGCCCCGCCCCCCCGGGCCCCACCTGTAGGACCGGAAGGCGTCGATGATCCTCCAGAAGTGCTGCCGCTCCAGCCGCGCCTCCTCCTCCGGGCTGCTGGGCTGCGGCCCCCGCCGCTGGAAGCTCCGCCGCTCCGCTCGGCCTCCCGCGGCCGCCATGTTCCGACGCGTTTGAAGTGGTCCAATCAGAGCGCGAGGCGCTCCTTCGTGGGTTGTGTGCTTTCCAGAGCAGCGCGGTGCTGCCCCCCGGCGGCGAGGGGTGGTACTGCAGGGAGTGGGGCAGAACAAACAGGCTGCGAACGCTTCCTCAGCGGGGGGGGTACTGCTAAAGAGACCAAATGAAAGTGATCGAAACTAATTGTATTGATGAGAAGATCTTTCTGTACGAGATGATCCTGTCAGCTTCAAAGCACAACTTCTTTAATTTCTGGCATCAGTGGAATTTTTTTCACAGCACCTGTAGTTCAAGAGTTATGAGACGCCTGGAACATGGGATGGCGGGGGCCCCGTCAGGCTGTGTTAATGCAGCTTGTGTGACCACTTGAGACTCTAATACAACACAATTACCTGGGGGGCAGTGGCTCAGCAGTAGAGCAGACGTCTTCAGACCAGACATCGCCCACACATCGGCGGTTCAATTCCTGTTCCCGCCAAGACATCCTCCCGAGTGTGAGCTAACGGTGAGAGGTGTCAGCTCACCTCCCAGCCACTGCCGAGGCGCACTTCACCAAGACACCATTCCTCCTACAAGCTGCTCATTTGGGGCGCGATCCCTCACACGACCCTTCACTCTGCCTCCCTCTATATATGTACATTTGTTGTCATGTCCTGAGTTTCCTCTGATGACTTCCACCAGGAGGGGGCCCCGGGGACGACCCAGGACACGCTGAAGAGACTATATCTCCCGGCTGGCCTGGGAACACCTTGGGATTCTCCCGGAGGAGCTGGACTAGGGCTAGGGAGAGGGAAGTCTAGGCTTCCCTGCTTAAGCTGCTGCCCCCGCGACCTGACCCCGGATAAGCAGAAGAAGATGGATGGATGGATGGATGGATGGATGGTTGGATGGATGGATGGATGGATGGATGGTTGGATGGATGGATGGATGGATGGATGGTTGGATGGATGGATGGATGGATGGATGGATGGATGGACTGCCACTGAATGGAACCAACCGGGGACACAGTCCAGACAGTAGCTGCTGACAGCCTCAAACACACCTCAAATGATCACCAGTCACGGAGGAATGGGACCTGGACTCAATGATCTTCATGGGGGAAAAGGCTGATGAACATCAATTAGTGGAACTGAATAATGCAGTCAAGGAGGTAGAGGTCAATCAATCAATCAATCAATCAATCAATCAAGTTTTATTGATATATCTCTTAATCATGACAGCAGACATTTCAAAGCGCTTTAACAGACAGAAACCCAACTGAACCCTCCAGAGCATCAGAGACAGTGGAGGGAAAAACTCCCTCAGCGGAAGAAACTCCAGGCAGGACCCAGACTCTTTTGGGGGCCATCCGCCTCGACCAGTTGGGTGGAAAAGAAATAAAAGGAAGATCAGGACAGGGTCAGAGAGAGAGTCAGATAGTCCAGATAGAGTCAGTGTCTCTATGGTTATAGTCAGACCATTGGGGTTGTTGTCTTCAATTCGTGTTCCCATCATGGAGTTCGTAAATTCAAGGCATAATTACAGCTGCATGGATGACTGTATGGTGGAAGGAGGAAGAAAGGAAGCAGGACCCAAGCAGAATGATAGATGAGGGGTGGTACTGGTGGGCTTGGACGTGCAGGTCCACAGAGGATGGTCCACAGTGGATCAGTGGATGAGGGGAGGATCAGTATGGTGGCACGGAGGAAAAAAGGAAGCCAAACCCCAGCCGATGATTAGGTGAGGGGTGGTACTGGTGGGACTAGAGGAGCAGGTCCACAGCAGATGGGCGGATGAGGGGTGAACCTGAGAAAAACCTGTGAGGACATAGAGCACAGAGACTCCAGGGAAGAAGTTTAGTTAGTAGGGTGTGATTGGAGACTTGTGGGGTGTGATCGGAGAGGAGGAGAGAGTAAGTCTGGATTTTGAGTCTCCACCAGTGTAGGTCTATATTAAAAAAAGACCAAAAAAAACCCCGTAGCAGCCTAAATTGCCTTAATTATAAAATTTATGAAAAAGAAAAGTTTTAAGTCTAGTCTTAAATAATGAGAGGTAGCACATGTCCTCATGTTGGGGTGCTTTTCCTTTGTCAGTAAGTTCCAGAATTCTCCATGAGCCCCGGACTTCAGCTGAATGTCAGCTTGTAGCCTCAACATCTCATCTTCCACTCCAGAAGAGTTCAGGTGAAACAGTTCTGTAGGTTTTGATGCGACTGAATCAAACTCAGGATTAGAAAAGATAGCACATGAATGTAGACTGCCTCAAGCAAAGAAAAGTCTTGAAAGTGTTTGTCAGACTCTGACAGACTATCGACTATCTGCTCTGTGTAGCGTGGACTATTAACTATCAGGCAGGACTTCCCTTACTTCTCCAGCATCAAGTTCTGGAAGTTTGATCAATTATGGTGCTGCAGCTTTGAGGAGAGATGTTGAGTCTGTTCTTTGAAACCATCAACTGTTTATTAGTTTTTTTTACCATCTCTCCATCTTGGAAGGACTTCTGGTTCTAAACATGAGGTGTCTCAACCAGAAAGATGCTTCGTTGGAGACTTTCCCTTTAAAAGGTAGTTGTGAGATACACGACTGCTGTCTGGACAACTGGCTTTTTACCTCCTTCATCTTTCTCTTCTCAGCTTGTTTTTCAGCGGAAACTTTAGTTTCTGTGAACAGTCTGAAAATGCGGCGCCACATTTCCTTTGTTTGGTATTGAGATGGTAGACTGTCAGAGGAGGCAAACACATAGTAAAAAAATGTCCTGCTCCTGGTCCTGCCCCTCCCTCCACTCATTGTAGACTTTTTTTAAATTTTGTATACTGATCTGATTCCCGAAGGGAAATTAAGAGTTTAAGATGGAAAACTGAGAGCTAACCTTTGTAGGTAACTGGCTAGCTAACCATGCTTGCAAAGGAATGGTGACCTACATTCTAGGAAAACATCAGATGTCAACTGATTGGCTGTCCTCTATGTCAATCAGGTGATGGGATGGCTGATAGATTGATGGCTGTTTTAATGTCATGAGATCTATTGCTAGCTAGCTTGTTTGTATTGCTTGCCGTAGCGCTGCTGTTTATGAATGTTCAATGACCTAAATTCAAATTTTCAATTTTTTTAATGTCATGCAACCACTGAAACATTTCTAGTGTGAGAGATATACAGGAAGAGGGGTTTTCTGCTGTATTCACTCACAATCAATAGAGTAATAAAGTTTAAAATTGTTTAAAATCTTTTTATCTTCCAATACTATCAAACATAAAGGTCAGATATGTGTCACATCTGACAGCAGACACTGATAAACAAGGAACTGCAGGACACATGTTTGTCTGATGTTTAATATGAGATGCAACTCCTGTGAAAATGTGCAGATTGTGCAGAAAGCCCTACTCTTCCAGTGTGGGGTTGACGATCTTGCCCAGGAAGAGGATGTTTCCTGTGTTGCGTTCAGTGATGACGGCCATAAATGGCCGATCAAACCTCAACTTCGGGACAATGCGCAGGGAAGTAAGAGTAATGCCGATGCCTGTAGCAGCAGTAGCAGTGGCTCCGGCCTCATCCACATCCAAGGTAGCCTTGTGCACAACCTGTGGAGAAGAAGAAGAAGAAGTATACTTTATTTATCCCGCAAGGGAAATTACATTGTCACTCAGGTTAGGAGGCAGAGTGACGGGCAGCGGCTTCTGTAACGCGCCCCAAATTGAGCAGCTTGTAGGGGGGACGGCGCCTTGCTCAAGGGAGCAATGCAAGCAGAGTGAGCTGGAACACAGGGAAGGACATTTGCTCAACAACTTCTTCTATCCTTACTTCTGAGACTTTAAGTTGCCCCTCTGAAATACCCGTCAGATCTGCACCACTGCCAAAAATATCTGTCATTCCCATTTGGGTTAAGACGTCAACCAGTGAGTACGAGGTCTTGATGGAAAACTTTGGAACATGTACTTCATACTTCCTGGAAGAAAAGGGATGAACATGGAGTGAAGGATCTGACAGGACTCCACTGAGTATTTTATCCTGTGAAAAACCTTCTCAATTTGAAGAGACAAATTTGTGATCTTCTAACCTGGGCTTCATCCACCTCAACCATTTGTTGACGTGATTTGGGCAAATGGCATTCTCCAGAGGTGCCATATCTTTGGGCAGCAGCAGCAGCATGGAATAGGAGCTGTTGAAGGGGAGGTGGAGCACTGATGTGTTGATGCTCTTGTCTTCATAGGTGTCAAAAGTCTCCTCCAGCTTCATCATTTGGACGGGAACTTTGGTGTTTTCATCCACCGTGAATGTGTCCTCCTTGGTCAGCTGTGGATCAAAAGGTGTCGCCCACTTTCCTGTTGGACAGGAAGGAGCAGAAACAAAACACAACTTGGGGTTGCTGCTCACGCACCACACACCCAGCCCTCATGTCACCCCCTTTACCTTTAAAGTAGATGTAGCTGATCAGATACATGACTGTGCTTGGATCAATGTCATTGACCAGCTCGGCTATCTTCCCTTTGGTCTTCTCCTCCACATACTTATTGATGCGATCAGCGCTTTGTGTGGTTTGGGTGAAGTCTACCTTGAACCCATCTGCGAGGTACGACTGCATCAGGTTCTCCAGGAACTCAGGACGAGGACTGAAGCGGTTGTCCACAAAAACAGCCGTCCCTTCACTGACGGCTTCGTTGGATGTCTCTCTGGTCTTTTCCAGCAGCGTCTTGAAGGCCTGGTCTATATCTGTCTGGGTCAGTCGGGTGTCGTTGAAACCCAGACCGCCGACCAGCTGGCGGTGGGTCTCGCCCCGCGCTCCTACGGACAAGGCCGCCAAGGCAACTGACACGCTGGCCGGGGAGAAGAAGACGTTCTTGCCTTGTGAATCAGCGTGAGCTGCTAACTTCCTGTACAGACGGAAGGCAAACTCTCTGTTGGCTTCAGTCACCAGGGAGACGCTGGTGGCGCTACCATCCAGGCCAGAGCCTCCGTCGACCTTGGCCGGGTCCCCACCTGCATGCTGGTGGCTTCTCCCTGCACAGACCAGGGCCGACAGGATCCACAGGCTCAGGGCTGCATTCATCACTGAGAGCTGAGGACAGGGTCAAGGCGGAGAGTTAGTCATTGGCTTCATCAATGGAGGCCTCTGCCTCTGTCCACTGCAATCAGATCTCAATCAACGTGTCGCTGTAAAGGACCTGACAACCTGTTTCTGCATCAGCCTGTCACCGGAGCGGTAAGCTCCTGGACGGACAAACCGCTTCCTGCCAACGCTGGATCAGTTTGATCATTTCAGTTCAGGTTTTGCCATTTCTCCTTGCACCAGTAAGAGTTTAGCAAGAGTTTAGCAAGAGTTGACGTTTGGCCAATGAAATCTGATCAAAGTCCCTTGCAGACCTTGTGAATATAAGCAGAATTTGCTCCTATTGAAAGATCGATATTCGACACGTTCTATAATATTGCTGCGTTTCAGGCTGGAAACAGTTACTTGCTGAAAGACATCAGGATATGCAGAATTCTCGTCTTAATTTCTAACAGCGATCCAGCTGCCAGCGGCTGAAACGAACATCAGACAGTTGAGTCCAGAGGTTTAAAGTGCGCCGCTGCCTCCCAGCTGTCTGAAGCCTTCAGGTGAAACCTCTTACCTCCTGGTGGACGTCCAGCTCAGAACAGACTAGACGGACGGAGGCGTCCCTTTATATGGCTGAGCAGCTGGACTTTGGCTTTGCTGACGGTGTGTCGTCCTCTTGTTTGCTCGGCCACTGCACTCGCTCTGGGTGACGATGAGTGTCAGTGGGTGTGATGAAGGCCAGCAGCAGTCTGCATAGTGTCTCTGCAGCATCATGTCCCGTAACACACCGGGGTCAGTCACCCCCCCACTGCGACGGTCCGGTCACATAGGGGCCCGGACGTCTTTAAAGTGAGTTCTGAGCTCATGTTGGATCAGAGTTTTTATTTGACTTTCTCTTATGGAGTAAATAAGTGTTGTTGTCACTTTTTGAACTTTTGTAGACCGGATCGGAGCAGATGGACTTTGGCTTTGCTGAAACTGTGGGTCCAGATCATATTTGCTCTGTGGGGTGATAACACTCTGAACACAGGAGGACGGCAGGAAGCTGAGCTGAACTTCAGATCCTTGAGAAAGATCTTCAGTTCTGTCTTCAGCTGAGTTCCTTCTGTCAGTCTGGTGCTAACTGCCTCCAGCGTTCATGGACAGTGGGTTTGGTTCACAGAAAAACACTTGTTAGGTGCACCACAGGGTGTTCTTTGTCACTTCCTCTTGTGGAGTCTGTCTTCCATCCTTGATGAACCGTAGGAATCCTTTGGGATCAATGAGGGATGGATCTATCAATCTATCGGTCTGTCTGTCTGTGTTACGGGACATGATGCTGCAGAGACACTATGCAGACTGCTGCTGGCCTTCATCACACCCACTGACACTCATCGTCACCCAGAGCGAGTGCAGTGGCCGAGCAAACAAGAGGACGACACACCGTCAGCAAAGCCAAAGTCCAGCTGCTCAGCCATATAAAGGGACGCCTCCGTCCGTCCAGTCTGTTCTGAGCTGGACGTCCACCAGGAGGTAAGAGGTTTCACCTGAAGGCTTCAGACAGCTGGGAGGCAGCGGCGCACTTTAAACCTCTGGACTCAACTGTCTGATGTTCGTTTCAGCCGCTGGCAGCTGGATCGCTGTTAGAAATTAAGACGAGAATTCTGCATATCCTGATGTCTTTCAGCAAGTAACTGTTTCCAGCCTGAAACGCAGCAATATTATAGAACGTGTCGAATATCGATCTTTCAATAGGAGCAAATTCTGCTTATATTCACAAGGTCTGCAAGGGACTTTGATCAGATTTCATTGGCCAAACGTCAACTCTTGCTAAACTCTTGCTAAACTCTTACTGGTGCAAGGAGAAATGGCAAAACCTGAACTGAAATGATCAAACTGATCCAGCGTTGGCAGGAAGCGGTTTGTCCGTCCAGGAGCTTACCGCTCCGGTGACAGGCTGATGCAGAAACAGGTTGTCAGGTCCTTTACAGCGACACGTTGATTGAGATCTGATTGCAGTGGACAGAGGCAGAGGCCTCCATTGATGAAGCCAATGACTAACTCTCCGCCTTGACCCTGTCCTCAGCTCTCAGTGATGAATGCAGCCCTGAGCCTGTGGATCCTGTCGGCCCTGGTCTGTGCAGGGAGAAGCCACCAGCATGCAGGTGGGGACCCGGCCAAGGTCGACGGAGGCTCTGGCCTGGATGGTAGCGCCACCAGCGTCTCCCTGGTGACTGAAGCCAACAGAGAGTTTGCCTTCCGTCTGTACAGGAAGTTAGCAGCTCACGCTGATTCACAAGGCAAGAACGTCTTCTTCTCCCCGGCCAGCGTGTCAGTTGCCTTGGCGGCCTTGTCCGTAGGAGCGCGGGGCGAGACCCACCGCCAGCTGGTCGGCGGTCTGGGTTTCAACGACACCCGACTGACCCAGACAGATATAGACCAGGCCTTCAAGACGCTGCTGGAAAAGACCAGAGAGACATCCAACGAAGCCGTCAGTGAAGGGACGGCTGTTTTTGTGGACAACCGCTTCAGTCCTCGTCCTGAGTTCCTGGAGAACCTGATGCAGTCGTACCTCGCAGATGGGTTCAAGGTAGACTTCACCCAAACCACACAAAGCGCTGATCGCATCAATAAGTATGTGGAGGAGAAGACCAAAGGGAAGATAGCCGAGCTGGTCAATGACATTGATCCAAGCACAGTCATGTATCTGATCAGCTACATCTACTTTAAAGGTAAAGGGGGTGACATGAGGGCTGGGTGTGTGGTGCGTGAGCAGCAACCCCAAGTTGTGTTTTGTTTCTGCTCCTTCCTGTCCAACAGGAAAGTGGGCGACACCTTTTGATCCACAGCTGACCAAGGAGGACACATTCACGGTGGATGAAAACACCAAAGTTCCCGTCCAAATGATGAAGCTGGAGGAGACTTTTGACACCTATGAAGACAAGAGCATCAACACATCAGTGCTCCACCTCCCCTTCAACAGCTCCTATTCCATGCTGCTGCTGCTGCCCAAAGATATGGCACCTCTGGAGAATGCCATTTGCCCAAATCACGTCAACAAATGGTTGAGGTGGATGAAGCCCAGGTTAGAAGATCACAAATTTGTCTCTTCAAATTGAGAAGGTTTTTCACAGGATAAAATACTCAGTGGAGTCCTGTCAGATCCTTCACTCCATGTTCATCCCTTTTCTTCCAGGAAGTATGAAGTACATGTTCCAAAGTTTTCCATCAAGACCTCGTACTCACTGGTTGACGTCTTAACCCAAATGGGAATGACAGATATGTTTGGCAGTGGTGCAGATCTGACGGGTATTTCAGAGGGGCAACTTAAAGTCTCAGAAGTAAGGATAGAAGAATTTGTTGAGCAAATGTCCTTCCCTGTGTTCCAGCTCACTCTGCTTGCATTGCTCCACAGGTTGTGCACAAGGCTACCTTGGATGTGGATGAGGCCGGAGCCACTGCTACTGCTGCTACAGGCATCGGCATTACTCTTTATTCCATGCATCATGTCCCCGTGTTGAGGTTTGATCGGCCATTTATGGCCGTCATCACTGAACGCAACACAGGAAACATCCTCTTCCTGGGCAAGATCGTCAACCCCACACTGGAAGAGTAGGGCTTTCTGCACAATCTGCACATTTTCACAGGAGTTGCATCTCATATTAAACATCAGACAAACATGTGTCCTGCAGTTCCTTGTTTATCAGTGTCTGCTGAAATGTATCAGATCTTCATGTTTTATCTCTCGCTTTAGAAATGGTTCAGTCGATATGCAAAGGAGGGCATTTAACTTTTGTTCATGACACAAATCAAACAGCACAAACAGAACACTAAATATCCTGTAAATCAGTTCTAATTAAATCAATAGCCAAGGTCCTTCTCAATGTGTGACTGAGGAATAGTGACTGAGCGTTGACGACAAAGAACTTCAGAATTCCATCGTCCCATAAAGCTCGTCCTTACGCTGAGTAGTTGATTATTCATCAGACGTGACCTACTGCAGCGGTATTACTGAAATGTTCTGAGCCAATCAGAGGAGGAGGCGTGGTTATGATGTTATCACAAGATTTACTGAACAGACAGAACGAAATGAACCTTAACTCTGCAGAGGCTCCCTTCAATGATCTGACCTCCAGTCACAACCAACCAGGAGTCCAGACTACACTCAGAGCTTCTGGTCTTTTCAGATGTTATCTTCATCTGAATCGTTCATCCTCCTGTAGACGAAGCAGAACGAACCCAAGATGTTCTGAACATCTGTGGGACGGTTCCTCTCATTTACCACCCAGACCTGAGTGTGGGAAGAAGAGGCCACAAATGAGAATCACTTTAACATAATAATAAAGCCATTCTCATTGTCAGTAATGGTCCTGGTTGTCATAGTGGGACCCCCCACCCCCACCCCGTGTTCATCCAGTCCTACTTTCGTGATCCATAATAAGTTTTATCATATATAATATCTTATCCTATGCTGTTTAAATCAATCCTCTGGACTTCCAGAAAGTTTCTTGACTCTGGACAGGCAGGGTCCAGAGAGCAGGCAGAATCAGAAACAGGGTCAAAGTCAGCAGGTATGGAGAGTCAAGGAGAACCCTGAACACTCAGAGAACTGAGGGCTGAGCTGGAATATGAAGAGTGGAGGCTGATTGGCTGCAGGTGAGGAAGGAGATGCAGGTGAATGGATTGAACTGATTACAACCAGGGCAGGGCCGATCTGAAATGGCAAACGGTATGTCAGCTGATGAACAAACAACAAAAAATGAATGGAATACTTCATTGTCAGACGGTGACAAGACCGTCTTTCACCACAGCCCCATGCTGGCCTGAGCTGACCCTCACCAGCAGTCGAGGTGAACGCCTCAGATGTAGGAAGACAATGATGTTGGAAACAGGGAGTTACCCCCAAACTGGGACAGCAGCTCCAGCAGATTCCAGGAGCGCCACCTGAAGGCACCGTCCAGAAGAGAACAGCCCTAGAGCCCCCTGAGGTACTCCTACGCCTCCAGATCAAAACAACTGAAACCATTGATCCGTGTGACTGCTATGAAAGGACTGACACCAAAGGCGCTAAAAGCTTTGATTTTTTTTTATCTTAGAGGAAAAAAAGTGTCAATACTTTCTCCATACCGAACAAATGGAAACATCAAAGACAAACCACTTTAATTAGGGTTCAAATTTCCCCAAAGGAGTCCGCTCCATTTAGTAATAACAGAAGAACAGGTAGGAAGAAGAATGGAGAAAAATACTCGTTATTATTTTGAATTACAATACGATGATTACGATTTAATATACGAGACGCCTGAAGGCGTGCGTTTTTGGCGGAATATCAAAACTAAGATGACTTTGACTGCAAAGGAGAGTGATTGTTTTAACAATGAGGTAGGCCCGGCTCGTTCTGATGCTCACCTCTTTAAAAACTATTGGTGTCAGTGAGTCGCAGATGATTCACAAGTTTCCAGTCACTAAGTCCCGTCTGTTGACCAGCAGCGTGACATCCTGGTGGAGATGATGTGCCGGAACTTCGATAAATATCATCATATCGTCAAGTTTCATGGCTCCTTTGCTGGAAGTGAGGAGCTGGCATTCGAGACATTGAACATTGACTTGGAGGAATATTTCCGCACAAACTTGGTCACTCTGGTCAACATCAGAGACATCATCCAACAGGTCTGACCTCATCCAATAACAAAGACACTGTTTAAACCGTGGTAAAGCTTGTAAAGTATAACACCTGTGCTCTACAGATGGCCACAGCTTTGATGGCCCTGAAGTCCATCGGGGTGATCCATGGCAACGTGCTCCTGAAGAATATCATCATGGAAGATCGAAGGGCAAGACCCTTAAGAGTCAAGCTGGGGAACTTCTCTGCAGCCCAGCTGAAGTCAGACTACAGGAGGGATCCAGGGCTGCAAGTAGACAAAGTTCTGTAAGATCACACATTCCAAGGAGGAGAGAACCGTTTCAGCTGAGTCTGTTTGTCTGCAGTGGTTCTGTAAGCTGGAGGCTTGTTGGGGCTAGTCAGGTTGTTAACTCATGTTAGCATCTATTCTAACCATTACCATCACGCTAGAATTAAGTGTTTCAGCATTTAGCATTGAGCATTGAACTGGACTTCACACGAGCTAACTCTTCCTGACCCTTTCCAGCGTATTTCAAAAAATCTTCAGATATTTCCCACGTCTGATAAAGATCCTTATTGATCCCAGGCGTTCCCAGGCCAGCTGAGACACACACACTCTCCAGCGTATCCTAAATTTACCCCAACACCTCCTCACCCCCGGTAGCACATGTCCAGAATGCCTCCCCAGGGAGGCGTCCGTGAGGTATCTGAAACAGATGCATGAGGCCCTCAGCTGGATCCGCCTGATATGGAGGAGCAGCGCCACGACAAACCGCCCCGGCATACGCTGAAGGTGGAGGTTTGAGGAAGCAAACAGGACAGAGATTAAATCTTTTGGTCCCCATACCGGGCCCCTCTGGCTCTTGGCAGTGCCTAGAAATTCTGCCCATAAAGATTACAAATAGAACCATTGATGAAGGGCAACCTTTCAGTAACATTTCTTCACAAATCGCTCCTGTAGTTAGAATAAAAATTGAATAAAATTGTTAGGGTTTTGCTCAGAACAAAACCCTCTTTGGTTCTTTAGCTCGTTTGAGAGGTGTATCTTCAATGATGAGACAAGTTGTGTTCCAAACAAGGTTTACTGAAGAAATTCAACAGTTTACAAGTTGGTGAGGATCTAGCGCTGGGCTCTCCAGCAGACGCAGCAACAAACCTCTGGAGAAGAGCCTCCAACCTTACCCTGGTCTTTATGGTGTTTGGGTTAGACTCTCCTTGAGGGAAGAGCTCACCAGCAGCCTGACTCAACCTGAGGTTTTGTACTCTTTTATGGTTAATGTGATTTTTAAAATTTTGTTTCTTCTAGATTACAAGCCCCAGAAATGGCTGCTGGCCAGCGGATGTCTGAGGCCTTTGACATGTGGTGTTTGGGTCGTGTCATGTCCTCGCTACTCCTTTCCAGTGAACGCTGTAGATTGTTTGTGCAGAGAAAGGTAAGACATGATGAGATGAATTCATCTCCTACAGACTGAGGAGGCTGCTGCTCCGTGTCCTCCGCCAACGGACCAGTCTCGCTCTTTACCCGCTAGAGCCGGGCTTCCTCTCGCCGTTCAGAGTAACGTGAGGTTACTACACAGCGTCCTGCGGTATGAACAGGCTGTTGTAGGAAGAAAAGGGATTCAACTGCCTGTAAGGCAACGCAGAGGGAACCCTGGACACATACAGCATAGACAAACAGCTGACGTGTGACAGGCGTGGCAATGAAAACCCAGGTTAACAGCTGTTAAGAGTGAAAGGTTTTTAATGTCAGTTTAGGGGACAAATGCAGATAATGTCATATTTACTGGTCGGATGTTTGCAGCTGAAACAGATTTTCTGAGTAAAAGTGGACTTGACCGTTGCTTCCTGGACTAGGAACATCATGAGAACAACTTTGAAGAAGACGTGGAGCTGGAGGAGGCCATCCATCTTCTAAAGGCCATGATGAAACATGAACCTGATGACCGGATCACGCCTGCTGGAGTCCTCTCTCATCCGTTCATCGTCCGTGGATGCTACCCATGGACGCGTCAGCGCCCACCAGCTGTCGCCGATGAGTTCCTCATCGACTTCCTCAAGCTGGAGGTCATGCAGAAGCTGGGACAAGGCCACTACGGAGAAATACGGAAGTGCAGGAGGACGGACACCGGGGAGCTGCTGGCCGTGAAGCGACCCCTGAGACAATCTGCTGCCAGAGAGGTTGGTGGCCACTTCTTGAGTTTACTGTCAGAGAGGCGCTGGCGCCGCGCCCGGAGTGTCCCCCTCCTTGTGCCCGTAAGTCTGTTGGGATAGGCTCTAGCAACCCCTGTGATCCACGTAAGAGGACAAAGTAGCACAGACAATGAATAATTGAATGAATTTCTGCCTCCTCTCGCTCGTCTGAATTCTTTAACTTGAATTTGATAAATGTGAACAGATGAACTCTGTGGGAGGAGCTAACGGTGTCAAACTTGTTTCTTCAGATTGAAGTTTTAGAAGCACTAATGGCTGCAAACGCCGACCAGCATCACATCGTTAAATGTCTTGGGTGGTTGGACTTCAAGGTGGGAAAGGCACCAGTGTTGGAGTTGCTGGACAGGAACCTGGAGCTCATTATGATGGAACAGGGAAAGCCGATGCTTCTGAGTGACATCAGAGACATCGTTCAACAGGTAGGTCAGGAGCGGGCAGGAAGCACAGCGCAGTTGACAGAAACTCAGACACGGTTTGCTGCCCGGTGTGCAGATGGCCGAGGCTTTGCTGCTGCTGAAGGATGTGGGCATCGTCCACGGCGACATCAAACCCAACAACATCATGACGGTGGACCGACAGAGACCCCTCAGCATCAAGCTGATAGACTTCGGCTTGGCCCGGGACCGGTCCGAACTACAGCCCGGTTTGAAGATACAGGTACTTCCTTACAGGTAAAGCCTACCAAACACTGACTGTGGGAGTACTTTTACAAATAAATAGTTTTCAGATTTCTCTTGAAGAGGCAGACGTGGACTTCCCGTCCATACTTGCCTGTTATTTAATTCGGGACATGCTTCATGTCCTTTTTAATATTCGTGACATGTGACATACGCATTGCTTGTTTTTCCCGCATTAGGGCTCCAGAAGTGTTTCTCGGCCTCCCCCTTACAGAGGCCCTTGATATGTGGTCTTTGGGGTGTGTGATGGCCCGGATGGTCCTGGGCACAAGTCTGTTTATTGGAAACTCAGCTGAGGTGGTGGTAGGATATCTGTTCTCATTGGTCTACTTGCTGGATGTCCAGTTGTGTCAGACATCGCTTCTTATGACCTGTAAATGTACAGGACACCAATTCTGTGTGATGACACATGGTGACGACGTCTGAACAGGAAGGTCAGAGGGAACAGGCGATACTGCAAACGTAACATCGCTGTTTTTTACCTCCAGGTTAAGGAAATGGTTCAGTACCTGGGAATGCCAGCGAAGCGGGTTCTGGACAACGGGATTTACACCAAGACTTTCTTCACCAAGCCTTTGTTCCAAAAGTGGACGCACAAAGTAAACGAGCCAACTCCACCAAACAGAGCACGTTTACAGCTACACAAGATTCTCTGACAGTCATGCAAACACAAATACTTTATACAAATACTCTTCTTCTCCTTCTTCTTCTTCTCTGGAGAAAACTGGCAACATACAACTTCCCACAGGTCGAGAGTTCCAATCTTTGGATGATCTGAAAACAGTAAGGGCTGAACCTTCTAGTCTGATTGATGATGTTATCCTGGACCTTGAGGATGAGTGACTGATGGTTTGGATCTTTATATTCTGAACCAGATGCGTCTGGAGGAAAACAATGCAGTGGAGGCTGTGGAACGGGAGCAGTGCATCGAGCTCCTGAAGGCCATGTTACAAATAGATCCCGATGAGAGGATCACACCCCAGGAAGTCCTCCAGCATCCGTTCATTAATGCTCATGAACTGGTTTCCTGCAACAAGGCTGTCAACCCACGCCCTGACCACCACTGTCCACCTCTAACCACCTTAGCAGCAGGTGTGAACCTGGTCCAGCCTGCTCCACCTAAGAGAAGACTAACAACGGTAGACAAGTGAGGAGACTTCCTCTGGAATGACAGGCAGCACTGCTTCTGAGAATTATGGGATGTTTTCAGATGTTTGTTTTTCTATTTGTGTTTAGTGTGCCAACTGTCCCAGAGGAGACGCCAGAGTCTTCAGCTTCTATCCATGAGAACCCGGTCACACAAGGTGAGAACCATTCACCTCTGACCCTGAACAGGAGCTGAGCATTTGGAGGACGGTGGAGTTCTGAAGTCCTTCTCATTGGCAGACCCCAGAGGAACACAGAAGCAGGGGAAGAAGAGGAAGAATCTGTTCCTGCGTGTCTTTTCCAGAATGGGGAAGACATTCAGACTCTGATGCTGTAACGTTCATGGTCCACCGCGGATCTGAAGGGACCACAGCTGAGACACGACTGGAAGCAACAGACCACAGGGTCTGTCCTCCAGGGACTGGACCCGCCCTCCAGAGTCTGTGTCCGCTCTCCGGGGTCTGTGTCCACCTCAAGAATCTGGGCCCGCTCTCCAGAGTCTGACTCCGCCCTCTAGAGTCTACTTAAAGCTACTACCAGTCAGTATGTCAGATGCAGTAACACATTCTAACGCTACTGGATTATCTTAGTGTTTGAATGAACTCACAGGTGAACACAGGTATCTGAAACGTGAACACAGGTATCTGAAACGTGAACACAGGTATCTGAAACGTGAACACAGGTATCTGAAACGTGAACACAGGTATCTGAAACGTGAACACAGGTATCTGAAACGTGAACACAGGTATCTGAAACGTGAAGTCAAGGTTCTGAATCCTCGGAGTGAAATTGATCAAGGGTCTGGAACCTTCAAAGGGACAACTGGACATATAGAAGAACTCGCTGCCATGCATCCCGAGGCCTGGTGATGTCCAGGTTTGGTTTTGGTTCCTGCCAGTGTTTCCTGCTTCCTGTGTCTTGTTTCAGAGACGCTACCTCCTGCCCTGTGTTTGTCCCTCCCGTGTGACTACATGTCCCATGGACCTTAACCAAACCTCACACTGCAGGCTGTGTGGGTCGTGTCTCTGGATCAGGATCTGGAGCACCAACGGCAGCCATTGGTTGGACAGTGAGTCTTTTCAGCCATTCAGTCAGCACCTTCAGAGCGTGAGAGGTCTTCTCCATCTGGTGGACGTCCACGGCCGGTGCTGTTCCTGGTAACAGAATCCCTGGAGTGTCTCACAGACATGAGGGTCAATGCTTGGACTCATATGGGCTTTGAGTTACCACAGTAAAAAATAAATAAATACATAAATAAATGAATAACAACCTTCATAATTTTTTTGTGGTCTCATTGAGCCGTGCTCCTAAACCAGGTGCTGCCGGGGGGTGAGTGCTACTTTCCCCAAGTTGAATGGATCAACTTGGGGAAAGTAGAACATAGAATCAGCTTCTGTCACGATTCCAGCGTGTTCTGCTTTACAGGAAATAGCCTCCACCCGTTTTACCAGGATGTCTCCGTAGCCCTGAACTGCCCTGTCTGGTAGAACCAGTGTGACTGATGACTATCTGACCAGGGGGCATTTGGCCGCTGCTGTAGTGGTTGAGGTGGGGGTAGTGGGACAGTTGCTGGTTCACGATGTCCAACGGGGGTGGAGCCATCAGTGTATCTCAGTGTGTTCTGAGCTCTACGATGAGTGGGGGGGGGGGCTTCTCTGACTAACTCAATGAGGAGACCTGTACTGTCATCATGCAGGACCTGGACCAGACGGCACCACCTGACAACATCATTTTGTTCCTTCTAGGAGTGATGGCCATTGCATACAAGGACGCGCTGCCATTTAAAAGGGGGGGGGGGCTGGTTTCTGTGAAGGAAATACGTGCTTTTATTTTGTAGAGCGGGAAGCAGCGCTCACCTCAGTGAGAAGTGCAGGTGGGCACCCAGCGGGTTCATCACTGGGACTTGTTATATATAAAAGTTGATGTTGTTCATGTTACCTGGAGGAGCGCATCCCCAGTCATCACAGAGAGGGTTGATGGACTCAACCCGGCTCGAGCACTTCTGGTTCTGTCATTCGGTCGAGGGACATTAATTCGGTCGGTTGACGCTAGTTTAATTGTTTCTGATGAAAAATCTGAAGAAGTTCTGCATGAAAGGAATTAAAGTCTCTGCCTAAACTCAAAGGTGTCCAGATTACTAAAAAAAAAATTAGAACCACTACAAGAGCAGCAACAGCAGGATACGGCTACGGCTAACGTTCATGTAAATAATAGCTCATCAGAGCGTCACAGTTCCCTACGGAGCACCACGACGGTCCGTTCTCAGACCTAAACTGTTTGACATTTACAAGCTGCCACTTGTTAACCTTGTTAGAAAGCATAACGTTGTTGTTCATTACTATGCTGATGACACCCAGCTGTACTTTAATTTCAAACTTGATAATGCTCATGAAAAAGTTAAATTAGAAATGTGTCTGAATGAGATCAGATCATGGATGACACAAAATGTTCTGTTGATTAACACCATGGAGACTGAGGTTAGTATTTTGGGCAAAAGAAAGGTCAAACAAATTCACTCAAGCTCATACTGCTCTGGACAGCACCTCCTTAGGAGCTACTACTGAGGTATGAAACCTAGGTGTCATCTTGAACAGGATCTGTCATTTAGCTCACGCAATAAGAAAGTCTCCAACACATGGTGTTTTCCATGCAAATGTCCTAATCCGTTCCAAGCCCCCAAAATTCAGACATAAATGTTTTATAGATACTTTATTAATCCCGGAGGAAATTGTATAAAGCATCAAAATGCATCAAAACATGTAACAAATACATGTTACGATTAGATTATTACACAATAAATGAGAGTTGTGCATAACGTAAAAAACAAAGAATAAAATGATGGTCATTAACCTTTTAACTGCTGTCCTCATTGTTTTTTGCCCTCTTTGGTTCATGCCCTCTTGCCCCCCCATGAACAACAGAGTGAATTCCAGTCCTCCTTCTGAACTTCTCCAACCACCCACACGACGCCTTAAACTCCTTAAACTTCCTTTAGTTTTAATAACGTGGTGATTGTAGATGCATTACGGCCATATTCTTTGGTGAGATCAACCAAACGCATCCCTTTTTCAGGCTTTTCTATCATCTCTTGATTTGTTTGTACGGACAAAAAAACCCTTTTCTCCGTCTTTTCTTTTCCTCTTTTCTCCGTCACTTTCTTGGGGTCCATAGTGAATACTCTAAAAGTTAATATATTTACCTAAAACTATCAGAACACCTCAGGGGTCGAGGGCTGAATGACGAGGACGCTGCATAGACACCTATCTAGCTCCACACAGAGGTCCCTCTGAGCCAATGGGATGCCAGGATGCTAGGTAATAGCCAATGGCAGAGCAGCTATGAGAATGTTGCGTTCAGGAACCTGTGGGAGCTGCGAGTATCAGCCCAAACTGTATTTTTACCTTAGGTAAGTCGAAATTTCTTTCGTAACTAGAGGCAATATTTTGCTGTTGAGGCGTTTAGTAAGTAGAAAGTTTTGTATGAAGAGACGTTCATAAGTAGAGGAACCGCTGCATCAGGATGTGGATTAAAAGATTCTTATTCCATAAAAACCACTAACAGTCGAGCTGCAATAGGCTCAGTATCACGAGTCCAACAAGACAGTCTTCTGACTTTAATCTCACAATAGACCTGGTTTATTTCTAATCCTAATCCTTTTATGTAAATCACACACACACACAAACACACAGGTATTCAGATTACATGACATCACTACAGGTAACCAGCGCTGGAGCGTCAGGACAAACACCAAACAACCCATCAGGCCTGGGGGCTGCGCTGCTTTATAAAGGCTGGAGACTGACGAGGAGATGGGCTGCAGGTGGGGGGGAAGGCAGGTGAAGGGAATTAAGTGATCGCCTGCAGGGGGCAGCAGATGATAGATGGAGAAAACAAGGTAACTCAGATGAGGTGAGACCCAGACTGCTGAGGGAGTTCCTTCTCTCAGGTTCTGGAAAGCAGCCCCCACATCCCTGAAGTCTCTGCAGCTGAATTCTATTCAAAAAACTTTATTTGTCCCCGAGGGGCGGACGCTGTGACTCAGGACTCATGACCCCTCTCATCTGAGGGGGGTCGTTGTAGATAGATATTTACAACACACCTGTGGTAACTCTGATGGACGCTGGCTCTCTTTGAGCTGTCAGACACTCTGACTCTACCTCTACCCCCATACCTCTAGATCTTCTATTTCTTTGCTACCCAGGCAGAGGACCCCCCCCCCCACCAGAGAGTCAGGATCTGCTCCAGGTTTCTTCCCAATGGGGAGGTTTTCCTGGCCACTGTTGCTTCATGTTTGCTCTCGGGTTGGAGGGCTCTGGTGTGATTCAGTGTTTGAATACAGTCGAGGTAACGTGACTACATGTCGTGTCAATGAGCAGAGCAGCAGCACAGGGAACCCTAGGGAACCCTAGGGAACCCTGCTGGGACCTGTGACGCTTCCAAAGACCAGAACAATGATCAGGACCTCACTGACCTTTGATCTGCTCGCTCACCCACCTACCCCCCTAACTACCCACCTACCCCCCTAACTACCCAACCACCCACCTAACTACCCACCTACCCCCCTAACTACCCACCTACCCCCCTAACTACCCAACCACCCACCTAACTACCCACCTACCCCCCTAACTACCCACCTACCCCCCTAACTACCCAACCACCCACCTAACTACCCACCTACCCCCCTAACTACCCACCTACCCCCCTAACTACCCACCTACCCCCCTAACTACCCACCTACCTCCCTAACTACCCACCTACCCCCCTAACTACCCACCTACCCCCCTAACTACCCACCTACCTCCCTAACTACCCACCTACCCCCCTAACTACCCACCTACCCCCCTAACTACCCACCTACCCCCCTAACTACCCACCTACCTCCCTAACTACCCACCTACCCCCCTAACTACCCACCCACCCACCTAACTATGAGCTTTTGGGACAAACGATGGAGTTCTCAGAAACACACCTGAGGTGCACCACAGGGTGTTCTTTGTCTCTTCCTGTCGTGGAGTCTGTCTCCCCCCTTGATGAACCGTAGGAATCCTTTGGGATCAATGAAGGATGGATCTATCAATCTACCGGTCTGTCTGTGCAGTAGCACAGGAACAGGGGGGTGTTGTTGGGGGTGGTTGTGTTGTGGACCGGTGTTGGGGGTCAGTGTGCTCCAAACAGCTGGCGGTCCAGTTTGAGGAGCTGTCTCAGGAACCCCCGGTTGGGGAGAACCCCGCGGTTCTCCTTCACAGCACAGACGGCCTCCACCAGGGTCAGCTTCTGCTTCAGCATCAGGTAGGCCAGCACCAGGGTGGCGGACCGGCTCACGCCCACCTGGCAGTGCACCAACACCCGACCTGAGAACCAGACAAACACTGAAGTGTGATGTGGGTGTGGCGGTCACGTGACCGTCTGCAGCTCCACCCACCTCCTCTGCTCAGGGCGCCGTGGATGAAGTCGGCCGCGGTGTGGAAGCTGACGCTCAAATCGAACCCACAAGAGTCCTGGGCCTCCACGCCCATGTAGGCGATCCCCAGACCCTCGTACGCCTCTGGCTGGGCGGAGCCTCTCTGGTGGGCCGCGTTCAGAACGCGAGTGACTCCATGAGAGCGGAGAGCGTCCCGGTTCTCTGCACTGCACCTGAGAACACAGAGAACCGTTTGCTGGAGAACCGTCTGCACCCAACAGCGTCATGGGGACAACGCCGGACGTATGAACACATGAAGAACCCTCAGACGCGTGGCCACGCCTCCGGTCGCTGGAGGCCAGAGCAGAGCTGAAACCAAAGCCAGGATCAGCTCCGTCTTCAGGTCCACCTGGTTCCTGTCAGGTCTCTGGGGGGGTTCTGTGGACTCACCGGTCACCAATGTAAAGCCCCGGCCACACCTCGTCTGCATGGCTGATGATGGCTTTGCCCGTCAGCAGGAGTTGCTCCAACTCAACCACGGCTAGTCCAGGTGAGCTCAGGTCCACCTCCACTGTGCGGGGAGGAGGTTGGTCCTTCCAGGATGCAGGAAGTCTGGACCTGTAAGACATCGGTGTCCCTCTTCAGGGGGGTGTTGGCGGGACGGCAGCTTGAGGTTCACCCACCACACAGTCGTCAGGCTACCACCATCAGATGAGGTCCAACCAATGTTCCTCAAAATAGAAGCATCCTATTTAAGGATCTGTAGCTAGCAGAATAGTGGGGGCTGGGGGGATCAGGAGGGGGCAGGGGGGCCGGCTGTGTAGCAGCTGCTACAGCAGGAATCTGGAGCCTCTGACCAGAGGATCGTTGACCCTGAATCTTTAAATCGATCCTCATGAAAGAGTCCTCTGACGATCACAGCCCCCCTGGCTGAAAACCTTCGTCTTTCTAGTCTCTCCCAGTGCAGCTGGAGTTGGAAACAGGAAGTGAACACAGGAAGTGAACACAGGAAGTGAACACAGGAAGTGAACACAGGAAGTGAACACAGGAAGTGAACACAGGAAGTGAACACAGGAAGTGAACACAGGAAGTGAACACAGGAAGTGAACACAGGAAGTGAACACAGGAAGTGAACACAGGAAGTGAACACAGGAAGTGAACACAGGAAGTGAACACAGGAAGTGAACACAGGAAGTGAACACAGGAAGTGAACACAGGAAGTGAACACAGGAAGTGAACACAGGACACGCGTCTCCTTTTCATGCAAAGCTTTGAGCTCCTTTATTTTGACTCATAAAATCATCTGAAATGTGACACGTCTGTAACCCTGGTCCAGCCCCCCACCCCCACCCCCACCCCCACAAACAGGTGACACATCCCAAACTGACCCCCCCACAGTAGTTTGAGCTGATCTGCAAACACATTTGGAAGTCATGGAGGGTCTGCAGAGACGGGGGCGACTAACAGGAAGTGTTAGGAAGGAACAGGAGCCAACTTCCATGTGGAGGAGGAAGAGGAGGAGGAGGAGGAGGAGTAGGAAGAGGAGGAAGAGGAGGAAGAGGAGGAGGAAGAGGAGGAGGAAGAGGAGGAAGATGAGGAGGATGAAGAGGAGGAGGAAGAGGAGGAAGAGGAAGAGGAAGAGGAGGAGTAGGAAGAGGAGGAAGAGGAGGAGGAAGAGGAGGAGTAGGAAGAGGAGGAAGAGGAGGAGGAAGAGGAGGAAGATGAGGAGGATGAAGAGGAGGAGGAAGAGGAGGAGGATGAAGAGGAGGAGGAAGAGGAGGAAGAGGAAGAGGAGGAGGAGTAGGAAGAGGAGGAAGAGGAAGAGGAAGAGGAGGAAGAGGAGGAAGAGAAGGGGAGGAGGAAGAGGAAGAAGAAGAGGAGGAGGAGCCAGACGTAACGATGCTTTATGTCGTTTATGTAACTGAAAAAAAGACTCAGAATCCGACCCCCCAGTAGCTGTATACCCCGACCCCCCAGTAGCTGTATACCCCGACCCCCCCCAGTAGCTGTATACCCCGACCCCCCCCAGTAGCTGTATACCCCGACCCCCCCCAGTAGCTGTATACCCCGACCCCCCCCAGTAGCTGTATACCCCGACCCCCCCCAGTAGCAGAGGGCATCCCCTAACAGACTTGTGACATCATCGTCCACCAGCAGGCGGAGCTTCTGACACTTTGGACAGGAAGTGAAGAAACGAGTCTGTGAGGGCGGGGCTCTGAGGACAGGTGAGGGAGGGGCTCTGAGGACAGGTGAGGGCGGGGCTCTGAGGACAGGTGAGGGAGGGGCTCTGAGGACAGGTGAGGGCGGGGCTCTGAGGACAGGTGAGGGAGGGGCTCTGAGGACAGGTGAGGGAGGGGCTCTGAGGACAGGTGAGGGCGGGGCTCTGAGGACAGGTGAGGGCGGGGCTCTGAGGACAGGTGAGGGCGGGGCTCTGAGGACAGGTGAGGGCGGGGCTCTGAGGACAGGTGAGGGTGGGGCTCTGAGGACATACATGCAAACAGGTAACAAAGTTAGACGAAGGATCTGCGACCCATAATCCTCAGGGGCAGCATGACGACAGTCTGGACCACCTCCACCTGTGGCCCCGCCCTGTGGCCCCGCCCTGCTTTGCGGTGTAGACAGCATGACGTCGAAGGGCGGCGGGACGCTCTGGATATGTACATCAAGTCATGTGACAGCAACGTTCACCTGGGAGGCGGGGCTTAGGCCACGCCCCTGATTCCGGAGCCTTTTTTGGTGGTGGTGGGGGCCTCCTGGAGGAGGAATCTGATTGGATGGCCCCTGGTCCTTCAGAAGGCCTTCTTCTCCAGCCGGTCCAGAATGGCCTGGATCCTCTGGACCCCCTCCCTGCGGGCGTGGCGGACGGAGTCCCGCCCCCCCGTCTCCACGGCGTCCAATAGCAGCAGCTCTTTGGTCAGCAGCTCCTCCAGGACGCGGTACCCCCGGTCCGACTTCCTGCCCACGAACTCGTCCACGTCCTCCTGCAGCAGCTGCACCCTCCCCAGGACCTGCTGCACCACCGCCAGCCCCGGGGGGGGGCTGGGGGCCCGCGGGCCCGGGCCACCAGGGGGCGGAGCCTGCGCTGGGGGCTCACCTGCTGAAGGGTGGGGCTCTCCTCGTCGGGTCTGGTTGTACATCTGGGGGGGTGCACTTATCTCTGCAGGTTTTCCATTGGAGGGTTTTTGGGAGGGGGTGGGTCTGGGTTTGGGTCCCACATGAGGAGCCCGATGGTGCTGGTGGTCCTGCGGGGGGGGTGGGGGGGGACACACACAGACATCAAGGTGGGGGGCAGTTCACCAATGCTGACCCAGGTCAGAACTACAATCGGGGGGGGGGGGGGTCTCGAAACAAGCACCACTGTCACCCCTGGGGGGTTTTGGGTGTAACGCGTCGCCGCGGTAACAGTTCCTACCTTGGGCTGGTACGGAGGGGGCGCCCCTGTTCCGGTCCCCGGCCACGCGGGGGGGTGCGCAGGTCGGACAGGAGCTCCGTAGTGGTTCTGGGTGGGGGGCTGCTGGCCCGGCTGCCACTGCTGCTGTGGGGAGGCGTACCCCCCCGATTGAGGCCACGCCTCCACCTGAGGGCTGGGGTGGAGGGGCGGGCCCGTAGGGTAGGGGGGGTTCGGAGGCATGGCGTGACTGCTGTCCGGGTAGTGGGGGTAAGGCCCGGCAGGGAACCCTGCACCCTGCGGGGGGGGGGGGAGCAACCAGTCAGTGTGTGTGATGGACAGGAAGTGGCGGGGTGTGTGTGGTGTGAGCTCACCCCTGGGCAGGGGGGGCCAGGATAGTGATGCTGCCCAGACGCCCCCCCACTCTGCTCGGTGGGGCCCCCCTGGCTGGGAAAAGAGCCCGGACCCCCCCTCTGGGGGTCGGCGCAGTAGAACGGGTTGGACGGGTGGAAGCTGCTGGGGGGGTACGACCCGGGTAACACCTGAAACACACCCGACAGAAAGTGTGTGTGTGTGTGTGTGTGTGTGTGTGTGTGTGTGTGTGTGTGTGTGTGTGTGTGTGTGTGTGTGTGTGTGTGTGTGTGTGTGTGTGTGTGTGTGTGTGTGTGTACCTGGGGGTTGAACTGACCCTCTGACCCGGACTGGAAGCTCTCATAGTGTCCTGAGTTGTGGGTCTGGGGGTACCAGTACTGGGGGGGGTATCCTGGGTACTGGGGGGCATCCTGAGGACAACAACAGACATGTTAGGACACGGGGGGGCCGGGTCAGCGGGACATTGTGATTCGGGTCCATCATCACCTGTTTTTACAGGTAAACACCAAAAACAGTGACGCACACGTCCGCTGGTGTTTCACAACAAACAACACAAACAACAACACAAACAGCAACAAACAACACAAACACAACAAACAAACACAACAAACATCACAAAACCAACAAACAACACAAACACAAAAAAACCACACGTAACAAACACAAACAACAAACACAACAAACATCACAAACAAACAACACAAACAACACAACAAACAACACAAACACAACAAACACAACAAACAACACAAACACAACAAACAACACAAACAACAACACAAACAACAAACAACACACACAAACGCAACAAACAACACACACACAACAAACAACACACACAACAAACAAACACAACAAACAAACACAACAAACATCACAAACACAACAAACAACACAAACAAACAACACAAACAACACAAACAACACAAACACAACAAATACAAACAACACAAACACAACAACACAAACAACAAACAACACAAACAACACAAACACAACAAACACAAACAACACAAACACAACAAACACACACAACAAACAAACACAACAAACAAACACAACAAACACAACAAACAACACAAACACAACAAACAAACAACACAAACAACACACACAACACAAACCCAACAAAACACAAACAACACAAACAAGAACTGATTTTCTCCAGAATGATGAGGTAGAGCGAAACGGGAGGACAACGACAGAACCCTGGACAGAACCCTGGACAGAACCCTGGACAGAACCCTGGACAGAACCCTGGACAGAACCCTGGACAGAACCCTGGACAGAACCCTGGACAGAACCCTGGAGCGACGGCCTCGTCTGTGGATGAGTTAGGGAACGACTTTAGTCACGTCAGCAGTGGCCGCGACAAGAAGTTGGAAGAAACAGACGAAGAATGGTTGTCTTAGAGCAAGAACAACAAAGAACGGAGGAATGTGAACAAAGCTTTGGACTCAATGTGATCATCACTGGAATCAAACTTCAGCCAAGGAATCCCCCTCCTGCTGTGGCCAGAGGGGGGGGGGAACTGAACACAGCACTGATTAGAAGTCAGTGGAACAACAGGTGAGTTCTCAACTGAGGGATCAGGAGATTAATATCAATCCGGACCCGATCAAGACGTGTCACCCACTACCATCTGGAGGTAAAAGACCACCTGCTGTGCTGATGAAATTCCTAAATCGCAAGTACAAAATTGCTCTTTTGAAACAAGGATTAAAATGAAAGGAACAGACGTCACTGAGAACCTCACCAAAGAGAATGCTGATATCGCTAAAAGAGCTCAACAGCTGAAGAAGAATGGGCTGATGGACAACACCTGGACCTACACCTGGACCGACACCTGGACCTACACCTGGACCGACACCCGGACCGACACCCGGACCGACACCCGGACCGACACCCGGACCGACACCCGGACCGACACCCGGACCGACACCCGGACCGACACCTGGACCAACACCTACAGGATCTTCATCAGAACAAAGGAGCTTTATGATGAAAACGACAGTGATCAAAAATGTGGAAGAACTGGGGAAATTCGACCAATAAGGTCTGACCTGATAAATCCTCTGTAACTCCAACCCAGCAGGGAACAGCCACCTCTGCAGTCTGAAGACATGAAAGATCTGATGCAGAGAACAGCTGATCAGGATAGTTTGGAGTTGAAAACCGATTTTGTGGACCATACCCCGTCTGACCAAAATGGAACTTTGGACACTCCAAGTACTACATGGAACAGTAGAAAACCCATTCAACATCACCAACGTCAGAAACATGGACTTCTTCTTCTCCTCCTCCAGGCTTTTCCCTTCAGGGTCTCCACAGCCAATCAGTGTCCTCCATCTAACCCTGTCTTCTCATCCTCTTCTCTCACACCAACTACCTTCATGTCCTCTTTCACTACATCCATAAACCTCCTCTTTGGTCTTCCTCTAGGCCTCCTGCCTGGCAGTTCAGAACTCAGCATCCTTCTACCGATATGTTTCTAGTATGAACACCGTCTGCTGGAGGAGGTGAAGGTGATCACTGTCCTCTGGTGGAGAACACTGGAGGTCAACTCCCTTTGACCGTCTGATGGTCACAAACCTTGTTGTTCCAGGACGAATGTAGACGTGGTTCTGCTCCAGGGTGAAGGCTAATGTCTGGAGGTGGACCAGGGTATGAAGGTCTGTCAGAACCCGCTGTGTGAACTGGTGGGAGACACTTCATGTTGTTGACAACATGTTGTAAACAGACGTGTGTTGGTTCAGGGGGGGTCACAAACCTGAAGGCTCCTCCCGTCAGCCCTCTGTGGACACGGTGTTGTCCGTGTGACGGAGGAGTGACGTGTTACAGTAACGTGTCCCACAAAATAAACCAAATAAACAACACAAACAACACAACAAACAACACACACAACACAAACAACAAACAACACAAACAATAAACAACACAAACAATAAACAACACAAACAACACAAACAACACAACAAACAACACAAACAACAGAAACAACAAACAACACAAACAACACAAACAACACAACAAACAACACAAACAACAAACAACACAAACAACACAACAAACAACACAAACAACAAACAACACAAACAACACAAACAACAAACAACACAAACAACAAACAACACAAACAACACAACAAACAACACAAACAACACAAACAACAAACAACACAAACAACACAACAAACAACACAAACAACAAACAACACAAACAACAAACAACACAAACACAACAAACCGGCACCGGCTCACGCGCTGCTCACGGGGGGAGGGGCTTTCACACGGTTACGTAACTCGTGTTGAAATCCCGTCACGTCCACCGGGAGGTCAGAGGCTCGTGCCGCTCTGTTACGTCACAGCAGCTAGCTGTTAGCTGCGTTAGCCGTCCGGCTAGCATGAACAGAGCGCTCACGTGACGCCAGCTAACCGGCTAACGCGTCCGGGATGAGTGACCCCCCCTCACCATGCTGTCGGTCCCGCGCGGGTTCCGGATCTCAGGTCAGACGTGACGTAGCACCGGCTAAGCTCGAGCCCACGCGCGCGTCCTTCCGTCCATCGTCCAGCCGGAGGCTCGCGCTGCTAACGACACGGAAGCAGGAAGCGACGGACCGACACCGAGCCGGAAGTCGGTCCGGTCCCTTTAAGGCCCCGCTGCACCGCGGACACACACCGGAACCGGAACCAGAATGGGCTCTGGTGTCACGTGAGCCGCAGGAAGCGTTGTGGACCAATCAGAACGCGTCTTAGAAGAACAGAACCAACAAGCAGCGGTTATCGGTGTCGGTTTCACAGGAATCGATATTTGAATCGATCTCTGTTTCCGTCAGGAACATGAATGTTCCTGACGGAAACAGAGCCGAGGGGGCGGGACATCTACCGGAAGTTTGTCCCGGACTTGCATAAAGAGGCTTCCGGTTCAGTGACGTCATCACAAGACTAAACAGCTCGTTCCCGACACGGAAGCACCATGAACTACGTACCGGGGACGGCCAGCCTCATCGACGACATCGACAGTGAGTCGGGGGGGTCCGGGGGGGTCCGGGGGGTCCGGGGGGGTCCGGGGGGTCCGGGGGGTCCGGCGGCTCGGTGTTCTGACCCGTCGTGTTGTGGTTCCCCCCCAGAGAAGCACCTGGTGCTGCTCCGGGACGGCCGGACGCTGATCGGGTACCTGAGGAGCATCGACCAGTTCGGTAAAGCCCGGCTCGGTTCCGGTGAGCGGCCCGACCGGACCGGACCGGGCGGGGCCCGTTAACCCTCTCCTGTCCTCCGCAGCCAACCTGGTGTTCCACCAGACGGTGGAGCGGATCCACGTGGGCCAGAAGTTCGGGGACATCCCCAGAGGGATCTTCATCGTGAGGGGGGAGAACGTGGTTCTGCTCGGAGAGATCGTGAGTCTGGTACCGGGGGGGGGGGGTGTCGGGTCCCGTTAGTGTGTCACGTGTTGAAGCAGCCCCTGTCCTTCATCAGCGGTCCTCCTCCTGGTGGACCGGTACCGGAGCAGGAGGACCGGTTCCGGTCCAGACACCGGGTCATGTTGTAATGGTTCTGGGCCGCCCCTCCCCCCGGATCCTGGAGCCACTGTCCCGTCTCGGGTCGGTCTGACCGGGTCGACACAGAACCAGACCCCTAACAACTGAGTTTAAATCCCTGCATTTGGACCTGGGGGGGTCAGGGGTCGGTCCGCTGAGGACACGCCCCCTGACCTAAGACCGCCCCCCTTCTGAGGCCTGCAGGAGACCGGCTCCTGAGCGTCCCCATCTGAACAGGGGGGGGGGGATTCTGGTCCGGGTGGGGTGAAGGGGTGGTTTGGGAGATGTGTGACACAAACCGGGCCCCCACAGGACCGGACCCCTGTAGACCAGCCCATTTAGCCTGTGACATGATGTGTCCCCCCCAGGACACGGAGCGGCCCAGCCAGGCCCCCCTGCAGCAGGTGTCCATCGAGGAGATCCTGGAGGAGCAGCGGCTGCAGCAGCAGACCCGGCAGGAGACGGACCGGGTCAAGATGCAGGTTCTGAAGGACCGGGGGCTGTCCGTGCCCCGCCCCGACAACCTGGACGAGTACTGAGGGGGGGCGTCCCGCCCCCCGCCTGAACGGACCCACTTTTCTTTTGTTGGCCACCAGGGCGCGTCCTGCAGGCCCGGACGCCGCCGGGGAATTTCCTTTGCTTTGTTGGAGGTGGGCGTCACCCAACCCGCCCCCCCCCCGACCCGCTGATGTTTGATTTGGGCCTGATGGCGCCGCGCCGCATTAAACTGAGTTGTTACCATGGAAACATTGTTGTCACGTCATTTGTGTCGGGTCAATGACCCCCGGCGCCGCCCGGTGACGTGTTGGGGGGCGGGGCCTCTACAGGGTTCCAATCCCGCTGGTTCCTCGTGATTTGAGGCGTTACCCTGTTCCTGCTGGCGTCTGATTGGACTAGACGACCTGATGACATCAGCATCAGGCGGATCGAGATGCTGTCGTGTTCTGGTTCTGGTGACCCATCAGGTTTGATCCTGGTCACATGATGCTGGTCGGCCAATCGGGGTGGCTTCAGGGGGCGTGGCCCTGACCTGCCGGTAGACGGTGAGTTTCTGGAAAGGTGAGAGACGGACTTCCGGGTTCGCTTCAAAATAAAAGCACACCGTGACGCGTTCAACAGAAAGCCGTCTGCACCAACGAAGAAGACGGGGCGTGGGGGGGTGATGATAAAATAATCCTCATACCATCTTCAACGGGGGGGCTTCAGCTGTGTTTGATCTTTGTCTCGTTTGTGAAATTTTATTGAAATAAAACCTCCCAGACAGGAAGTACCTGTGTTGTTGTTGTTGTTTATAACTGATCTGGCCCCGCCCCTCTGGGACCACCTGATGATGGATTGTTTATTGATCCCAAACTGGGTGTGACGTGACGTGTCTCATCCACTGATGAAGGCGTTCCGGTCCTGGTGGGACCTGAACCTTCAGACAGTACCGTCCTGGGGAGGGGGGGCTTCGGAGAGGTGGGGGCCGAGCTGCTGAATGCGGGTGCAGAGTACAGCGAGACCAGGTGTGGCACGCCCCTCTGCCCCGCCCCCTCAGGTGTGTGCCTGCCAGAAGCTGGATAAGAAGAGGATGAAGCATCGGAAGGGCAAGGCCCACAGCCAATCCGTGGTGAGTGTCTGTGGGCGGGTCCCTCTGACCCCGCCCCCACCTGACACCACGTCTGCTGCGCAGGTGAGCCTGGCCTACGACTGGAGAACGGAGACGCTCTGTGTCTGGTGCTGACCAGGGGGGGTCTTCTGGGCCGGGGGGGTCCTGTGGGTCGGGGAGGTCATCTGGGTCAGGGGGGTCCTCCTCCTGTGAAGTCCCAATAAATGGAGCTCAGTTAGCATTATTAGCATTATTAGCATTAGCACCGTCTGCTGCTGCTGTTCTCTTCTTCTTGGAGATGGACGGAGGTCCCATCGGTCCCTCCTGTGATGGGGGGTCCGTTCACACCTCTGAGGTGGATTAGAACCAGAGAACGGAGTCCCTTCAGAGAGGCTGCTGATTGGACGACGCTCCAGCCGTCAGGTTCCTGGAGACAGGTGCAGCTCTGTCCACGGTGTGGGGGGGTGGCGATTAGCTCCGGGCCGGTGTGGGTTTAGCATTAGCGTTAGCTGCAGGCCGACGTGTTCCCATTAGCGGGGGGGCCTCAGGGACGGCAGGTCACAGGTTAAGGTGACGGCCGTTTGTCTCCTGTCGTCTCCATCAGTTCCTGTTTTCTCTCACGCACCAATCAGATGGCCTGTTGCTCTCCTGGCTGGTTTCCATGCCAACACTCGTGTGAACCGTTGCCCCCCAGCTCACGCGTGACGCTGTGCAGGAGGACTTTCCCTCCAGAGCGGCGCCATTCTGTCGGATGGAGTTAGCCTGGCTGTGAGAACACGCCGCGCAACGCTAGCTAAACAGGTGAGCGGGCCTCAGACAGGTGTGAACCCTCCAGGGCAGCGAGCCCACCGCTGACTGGGTGTGAACAGTCTCCACATCACACTTTGATGTTAGATTTACTTCCTCATTGTTTGGGCCCGTAAGCCACCCCCAGCTGACATCATTAGCCCCTCCCACTGGAACAGGGCTGATCAATAATCAATGAAGAGCAGCGTCTGGGCGTCGTTCACACCTCTGGACTCTACGTGGTTCTGACGATGAGGAAGGACTGAGGTCAAAGGTCGAGCTGTAGTGTGTCATCAGTGCCGAGTCATGGGGGGCTATGGGGGGGGGCGTTTACCTTCAAGTGTTTGGGCTGAGGGGCCGTGAAGCGACGGTGAGTCACTCAGGGTCTCATCACTCATGTTCCCTAGTGTGTGTGTGTGTGTGTGTGTGTGTGTGTGTGTGTGTGTGTGTGTGTGTGTGTGTGTGTGTGTGTGTGTGTGTGTGTGTGTGTGGGCCTGGGCACTGGATGTTATCTGACTCAGTGTTGGGGTGTGAAACATGCTCGTCGTGTCCGCCGGCCAACCTTGACAACATGGCCATCTGAGCAGTGAGGTGTGTGTGTGTGTGTGTGTGTGTGTGTGTGTGTGTGTGTGTGTGTGTGTGTGTGTGTGTGTGTGTGTGTGTGTGTGTGTGTGTGTGTGTGTGTGTCCTTGTGGTGCTCTTCTCTTATAAAGGGTGGTGCGGCAGGCTGCAGACAGACCCCCCAGCAGTGGATCCTGATCGTGTCTCCTGATCTCCTGATGCTTCCTGCGACCTTCAAGCTGTGCGCTGGGATCTCCTACCGGCACCTGAGGAACATGACAGGTGAGTCCAGAGCCCCCCCTCACACCCACACCGTGTGCTGTGGAGGAACTGACGCAGAACGTCTGCCCCCCAGGTCTGAGGAGGAACGCCATGGTGGCCCTGCACCACGAGCTGCGGCGGCTGGCGGGCCCCGGCCCCGGCCCCGGCAGCTGGATGGGGCAGGTCCGGCGCCGCAGCTCCCTGCTCAGTGAGTCCCCCACCAATGAGATGACGTCTGCTCCCCGACGCCAGGACGCTCACTTCCTGTCTGTCTCCAGGCTCCCGGGTGGAGGAGGGGCGGGGCTACAGCAAGGAGGAGCTGTCCTACGTGAAGCAGGGGGAGGACGCGCTGCAGACCGCCATCAGCATCCTGAGCGAGCAGGGGGGGTGGAGCCTCGAGACGGAGGCAGTGAGTACGGCTAAAGCTAGGCTAACGCTAGGCGAACGTTCATCTGTTAGTACAGAGACAGCTAATGGCTATGCTAACGTTTGGCGGTGAGTATAGAGACAGACTAACAGTCTAGACCGGGGGGGTCAAATTCATAACGGCTGTCCTCAAAGGGCCAGATGTAGTTAATAAGTGTAACTAAATGTAACTCAGTGTAATGTAACTAAATGTAACTACTCCTTAATGTAACTAATAAATGTAACTAAATGTAACTCAGTGTAATGTAACTAAATGTAACTACTCCTTAATGTAACTAATAAATGTAACTAAATGTAACTCAGTGTAATGTAACTAAATGTAACTACTCCTTAATGTAACTAATAAATGTAACTAAATGTAACTCAGTGTAATGTAACTAAATGTAACTACTCCTTAATGTAACTAATAAATGTAACTAAATGTAACTCAGTGTAATGTAACTAAATGTAACTACTCCTTAATGTTCTAACATAAATCCTTTTAATTTGTCAGGTTATTAAACCCACAGAACTCCATCAATCAAGGATCAAACTATCAATCAATAAAGAAAAATAACACCAGACACAAGTTAGGACGTTAACTTTGTTCACTACGTTTAGTCAGAGTTAAGATGGGCTGAACTACTGCATTGTGGGAAATGTAGTTTTTGGTCAAACCACCTATTTGACCCATTTATTTTAAGACACTCTGACCTCTTATTCTCTCCACATGAAATGATGTGGGGGGGGGGGCACATTTGGCCTTAGGTCTGACGCGTGTGTCCTAGGCTAATGTTTGTCAGTGAGTATAGAACCAGGCTAGCAGGCTAGGCTAACGTCTGGCTGCTGTCTGCTCAGCTGAACCTTTAGAGGCGGTCTTATGCTGTGGGGGCGGGGTTCCGCTGTGGGGGCGGAGACACTGCGCGCACGGTTAATGTGTCTCTCTCAGGCGAACGGCGACCGCGTCCTGAGCAAAACACTGCCGGGCGTGGGGAAGGTGTTCCGGCTGGAGGTGGAGCTGGAGCAGCGCCCCGCCCACCTGTACCAGGAGCTGGTGGGGAACATGGAGCGCATGGGGGAGTGGAACCCCCGCGTCAAGCAGGTCAAGGTAAGCGAGGGGGGGTTCGGGCGTGACGCCCGTTCCCTCCCTGGAGCTGACATCCCCCCCGTGCCACAGATCCTCCAGAAGGTGGGCCGGGACACACTGGTGACCCACGAGGTGTCGGGGGACACCCCCGGGAACCTGGTGGGGCCCCGAGACTTCGTCAGCGTCCGCTGCGCCAAACGCCGCGGCTCCACCTGCTTCCTGGCTGGGACGTCCACTCAGCACCCCCAGATGCCAGTGCAGAGGGGCGTAGTCAGGTGAGTCACTGGCGGGGCGGAGCCTCAGGCTGCGTGTGCTTTGTGCTGATTGGTCCTTCCTGTCCAGGGCGGAGAACGGCCCCACCTGCATCGTCATGAGGCCCTGCAGCCACGACCCCAACAAGACCCACTTCACCTGGCTGCTCAACGTGGACCTGAAGGTGCGTAGCCACTGGGGGGCGGTGCACAGAGGGGCTGTGACATCACTTCCTGTTGCTGCAGCGGCGTTAACCCTTCGTGTCCTGCAGGGCTGGATCCCCAAGTCCGTCATCAACCAGGTGCTGTCCCAGACGCAGGTGGACTTCGCCAACCACCTGAGGCAGAGGATGGCGGAGCCGGGCAGCGGGGGGGCTCTGCAGGCCTGCTGACACAGGCCCGGTGGCAGTGTGTCCCCCCCACCAGCAGCCGTCACCACGGGAGTCCCGATCACGTGACCACCTGTGTGTTTCCTGTTGTCCTCGCCGTGGTGACATTTAGCATCTTGTTTGTTTGTGACACGTGACACACCCACCCACCTAGGAGGCGTGGCCACACGCCACTCAGCCCCCCCCCCCCCCCCCCGTTTGCTGTCAAACTGCACTTTAACGATTCTAGAGGTTATTTATTGGTTCATGGATCACACTGCAACGCCTAATCAATAAACCAGTGAACCACAGCGGCTCTGGTGTCATCACTGCTGGGGGGCCCCCGGGGGCCGGGGGCAACAAATACACGCCCCCTCCATACAGCACAGATGAAAGTGCAGTCCTCTCAGACGAATGGTCAACAGGTAGTACAACAGGCAGTACAACAGGTAGTACAACGGGCAGTACAACAGGTAGTACAACGGGCAGTACAACAGGTAGTACAACGGGCAGTACAACAGGTAGTACAACGGGCAGTACAACAGGTAGTACAACAGGTAGTACAACAGGTAGTACAACAGGTAGTACAACAGGTAGTACAACAGGTAGTACAACACAAGTATAAGATGAAACACAAACGGACGGTAAACATCTCTACACAATATCAATCAATCACACAACTCTATCAATCAACCAATCAATCAGCTCAGAGAACCTCTTCCTGCTTCAGGTGATCAGCCAATCAGGCACCGGCAGCACCGTTCCAATGGCAGGTCACGCTGAAGCTCCTCCCCAACAGGAAGTCCTGCTCTCCTCTTCTTTGCTGCTGTGCTGTGAAGCCACACTGCGTGGTAAACAAGGCTGGGGGGTCACGGGTTCCCACCCCCCCGACGGGACGACGTCACAGGTTGTGTAGCGGTTGTGTCTGAGCCCTGAGACGCCCCAGCCTTCATTTAATGTTTGTTCATCCTTGACTGGAGCTGGACATCAGCCGGTTTAATGTGCCAAGGCCCCCACAGACAGTCCAGGGGGGGCTGGGATCCAGTCCCCACGCCGTTCACACCTCCGTTCACAGCAGAGGTCCAGAGACGTCTGGTGAACTGCTAACCCTAACCCGAACAAGGACTAAATAACTAACATTACATTACTACAACCCCCTCCTTTATATTTGAATAAGCTCACTTGAAGTCTCGTGCTGTCACTAGCTCCACCCACTACCTGTCAATCAAGCGCCCAACCAATCACGGCCATCTGCCAGCAGGAATCAGGTGACCAACATAGGGTAAGACATCTGCTCTGTCAGGAGCAGAAACACCTGTGATGGACTCCAGGTAACACCATCTAGAGTCAGAACTGTTAACAATGTTCATGTTCAGAGCAGAGGGTCCAAACAGAACCACACACAGAACAACCATTAGTGAGTGAAACTAGCTGCTAGCACCAACAGTCTGTCCAGATATGGTTTCTGTTTGGAATGAGACAATCCATGTAGTACCCACAATGCACTGGGGGGCTGACAGAACGCTCTTTAGTAACTCCATACAGTTGTGTTCATGTAGTCACTAACAGAACCATCACTTCTCTAACATTTCTTTAACACCTGCTCTTTGGACAGGAGCCTTTTCCTTTAGCGTGAGCTCCTTTAGCGTTAGCTCCTTTAGCGTTAGCTCCTTTAGCGTGAGCTCCTTTAGCGTTAGCTCCTTTAGCGTTAGCTCCTTTAGCGTTAGCTCCTCTCCCAGTCTCACCAGTAGTTAGCTTTCTTTCTCCAGTTAGCCTGCTAGCATTCATCTACGGCTTCACAATGCCCGCCCAGCGCCATCTGTGATTGGCCGACACAAAGTCGATACGTCACCATGGTGATGTTTGATTACATTGGCTTGGTTTATAAACCAATACATTTGTTTTCTACTACAACTATAACACTACTATACTACTATTATACTACTACTGTAATACTACTATTACTGCTACTACTATACAACTATAATACTACTATAATACCATACTACTAGTATACTACTATAACACTACTACTATTAGTACTAATACCACTGGTGAATTCCCAGTTTGGGATCAATAAAGTTTATTTATTGACTGAAACAATTTTTCATCATTTTCTGTCCCGGATGATGTTTGTTGTCCCTGACAACCTTCTTAAACTGAACTCCAGCGGAGCAGCTCTGAGCCCACAGACACATGACGTAATGAAACTGCGCGGGGAGCCCAGAAACCACATTTCCCATGATGCATCTGGGCTGACTGCGCTGGACGGGGGAAGGGAGCTGAGATTGGAGGAGACGCTCAGGTACTTTTAACGCTTCTTCCTACAGAACCGGAGGACGAACCGAGCGGGTCCGGTTCGCGGCGGGTCCAGAGCCGCCGGTGACCGGGGGGGTCGACCGGGAGCGGTCGGACCCGGACTCCGTCCCGCTCCGGTGCGGCTCGGCTAGCGCTAGCCCGTTAGCCGGACGGGGGCGGGTTACCGGACCGGAAGCTGTCCGTGTTGGCGGGGGTTTGCACCGGTTTGCGTTAACGGACGGAGGCGCCGCGTCTCCCGCTGGGGGGGGGGCCTGAATCTGTGCTTCCATTCCACACAGATGACGTCATGACACGAGTGACATGACGTAACTGAGTTACAATGTCGTGACGTCACGGCACTGCGTTGGTTAGCAGCTGAGGGTCCAGACCGACCCGGGGTCAGAATCTGAGGTCAGACGGTTCTGTTGGGGCTCATTTCAGGACAGGAAGTCCATCCCTGGCCCCGCCCATTGACCCTGACCCCGCCTCCCATTGGGCGTGGTGTGCTGTTCCGTGTGAGGCTGCAGATGTGACCCGGCTGCGGTTCTGGTGCCTGGCGGTGATGAAGGGTCTGGTCCCGGGACGGCATCGCCCGGTGGGGCGGGGGAGCGACGCCATCGGCCCCGCCCACCCGTGAGGGAGGAGGAGCCTCGCACACGATGGAAGGAGACGCCACCGGGGCGTCCTGTGCTCAGGTAACACCTCTGTCCTTCCTGTGTGTAGCGTTAGCATGACGGCGCTAACCGGCTCTATAGTGTGTCCCCGGTGCAGCACGGCCTCATGGGAACAGGCGTGTTGACAGGAAGTACCCCAGGGCCTCATTAGTGGACAGGAAGTTCCCCAGAGCGTCTCTGATGAGGCCTCTGATGCGTCTCTGCGCCCCCCCCTCCCCCCGTTAGGGCATGAATGGTTCATCCAATGAATGCAACCCGTTAGACAATGTCCCCAGTGGACACACCCACCGCCAGCCCTACCCCCTGACCCCTGACCCTACCCCCTGAACCCTACCCCCTGACCTTACCCCCTACCCCCTGACCCCAGGTGGGGTCGCCTGTTGACCTGGTGCGTTTCTCCTCAGGTGATGAACGGACTGACGGGTCGTCTCGTTGACCGGACCAATGGCGGCGCGCCGCTCACCTTCCTGCCGGTAATGACCTCTGACCTCTAACGTGTCACTGCTGACGGTCCCACATCGTTTTAACCCTTCGCCTGACCGTGTCTAGATTGCAGCGCTGAAGCAGAACGGACTCCTGCAGACGCTGATGGCTGGGGGGGACACGCCCACACCCACAGGTAACACAGGTAACATCACACACTTGTCTGACATCATCCCTCAGGGGGGGTGAGGAGCCTGGATACCAGCTGTACCTGAGCAAGTGCTGCAGGGAATGCCCCCCAGGAGTCCAGACGGGATTCTGAGGAGTCTGATGGAGTCCAGAGACCCCGCCCCCACCTGGCTGGGTGTCGGCTTGTGGGCCACGCCCCCTTCACTGCTTTGTTTCTGTTGCAGAGGAAGACGAGGAGCTGGAGAAGGCCCGGCAGGAGTGGGAGGCTCTGGAGAACGCCCACCCAGGTGAGTGCAACAGGAAGTGTTACAACAGGAAGTGTTTCAGTGCGACAGGAAGTGTCTCATCAAAAACGGGAAGTGTCTCAGCGAAAACAGGAAGTGTTATAACTACAAGTGTCTCAGTGCAACAGGAAGTGTCTCAGGGAAAACAGGAAGTCTTACAACAGGAAGTGTTTCGGTGCAACAGGAAGTGTTATAACAGGAAGTGTCTCAGTGTAACAGGAAGTGTCTCAGGGAAAACGGGAAGTGTTACAACAGGAAGTGTTTCAGTGCAACAGAAAGTGTTTCAGTGCAACAGGAAGTGTCTCAGCGAAAACAGGAAGTGTTATAACAGGAAGTGTCTCAGTTCAACAGGAAGCGTCTCAGGGAAAACAGGAAGTGTTACAACAGGAAGTTTTTCAGCGCAACAGGAAGTGTCTCAGCAAAACCAGGAAGTGTTTCGGCGCAACAGGAAGTGTTTCAGCGAAAACAGGAAGTGTTTCAGCGCAACAGGAGGTGTTTCAGCGAAAACAGGAAGTGTCTCAACAAAAACAGGAAGTGTCTCAGTGCAACATGAAGTGTCTCAGCCGAAACAGGAAGTGTTATAACAGGAGGTGTTTCAGCACAACAGGAAGTAAATGTTTCAGTGCAACAGGAAGTGTTCCAGCACCAGGTTTGTCTGGAGAATAAACCATGTGACTGACCCCCCAGCTCTGACCGAGGACGCGAGCCCCACCCCCGTCATCTCCTTCAATGAAGCGCTGCAGTTCTTCCAGACCTCGGACCTGGGGGGCCTGCTGGTGAGGGGCCAGAGGCAGTGGTGCTTTGTTTGAGTCCCACCCTGTCCCAGTTGGCTGTTAGTCTCACCTGAACTCTGCCCCCCCCCTCAGAAGAACATCCAGCCCACCGTTCGCAGGACAGGTCTGGCCGCCGTTACACGCTTCCTGTTCGGGCCCCCCCGGCTGCAAAGGGAGCTGCTGGAGGAGAGGGACCTGGTGTTCGCCATCGCCCAGTGTGAGTACAGGTGTGTGTGATCATCAGTGTGGGGGGGGCCTCCATCAACCGAGTGTGTGTGTGTGTGTGTGTGTGTGTGTGTGTGTGTGTAGGCCAGGTGGACAATAGCCAGGCAGTCCACATGCGGGTCCTGCAGACCGTCTACAAGAGGCTGGTGGGCAGCAAGCTGGACTGTCCTCGCTACGGGGGGCACTGGGAGAGCATCGGCTTCCAGGGTGAGGCGGGTGCAGGTGTCCTGGGCCGGTACCGGGTCACCGGTACCGGTTGTCCTGGAAACCAGATGTTCAGCCTGAGTGAAGCGGGTCGGTTCTGATCCACAGGGATGGACCCGGCCACCGACCTGCGTGGGACCGGGTTCCTGGGACTGATGCATCCTCTCTACTTTGTGATGGACCCAGAGACCCTCCCATTGGCTCGAGACATCTACAAGTTATCACAGCACCCTACACAGGTATGACCACACCTACACAGGTAGGACCACACCTACACAGGTAGGACCACACCTACACAGGTAGGACCACACCTACACAGGTATGACCACACCTACACAGGTAGGACCACACCTACACAGGTAGGACCACACCTACACAGGTATGACCACACCTACACAGGTAGGACCACACCTACACAGGTAGGACCACACCTACACAGGTAGGACCACACCTACACAGGTATGACCACACCTACATAGGTATGACCACACCTACACAGGTATGACCACACCTACATAGGTATGACCACACCTACACAGGTATGACCACACCTACACAGGTATGACCACGTCCTACACAGGTAGGACCACGTCCTACGCAGGTAAATGTCCTACCTTTTGGAACTGGTTCATGTTGAACCTGGGATTCAGAGATCAGGTTAGACTAATCCTTCAGAAAGACATGGTTGCTTTAGGCTGACCCTGACCTCTGACCTGTGTTTTCCTTCCTCTGGAAGTGTTTCCTGTGGACTTGAACTTCCTGTCTCATCCTCTCTGATCCAGAACTTTCCATTCAGCGTGATGTCCATCAACATGACCCGCATCGCCCTGCAGGTTCTCAGAGAGGAGGCCCTGTCCAAGTGAGTCCTCACTGTGTGTGTGTGTGTGTGTGTGTGTGTGTGTGTGTGTGTGTGTGTGTGTGTGTGTGTGTTCATACCCCCTCCTGTGTGTGGTCAGGGAGTGTAACCGCCGTCAGCAGGTGGTGGGGGTGCTGAACGACTTCTACGTGGCCACCTACCTGCACCTGTACCAGCTGTGGAGGAACCAGCAGAAGACCATCAACGACTCCGGCTTCGTGCTGAAAGGTGAAGCAGAGCTGAGCTCCCATTGGTCCGTCGTGACACGCCTTCTAACTGACACTGACTCACTACCTCTTCAGTACGTTGTTGAGCTAAAATAATTCACATCATCAGCTCAGATAATTCCTTGGTGTGGTGATGATGATGATGGTGATGACAAGGTGGTGATGATGATGATGGTGGTGATGATGGTGATGGTGATGACAAGGTGGTGATGATGATGATGGTGATGACAAGGTGGTGATGATGATGATGGTGATGACAAGGTGGTGATGATGGTGATGGTGATGACAAAGTGGTGATGATGGTGATGGTGATGACAAGGTGGTGATGATGGTGATGACAAGGTGGTGATGATGATGGTTCCTGTGGTCTCTGTTCTCTAACCTCTCAGAAGTGGAGCTGTTTGCCAAGAAGAATCCCAAGCAGATGCTGCGCCGCCTGGAGGTCTTCCTGAAGGAGAGGCGGGCAGGCAGGATCCCTCGTGGGACCTCGCCGGACCCTCAGGCCCAGCACCCCTCCCCCACACTGGCAGAGCAAGGGGGCGGAGCCCTGATGGAACAGGGAGGCAAAGTGAAGGAGATGCACTTCACAGGAGTGTGTGATCTACCGCTAGACATGGAAGGAGAAGCCAGGCTCATCTGAGCCGGACTGACTGAAGCCAGGCTCATCTGAGCCGGACTGAGTGAAGCCAGGCTCATCTGAGCCGGACTGAGTGAAGCCAGGCTCATCTGAGCCGGACTGAGTGAAGCCAGGCTCATCTGAGCCGGACTGTGAGTGATGGAACAGTGGTGTTTGTGAATAGATCAGAGTAGAACCCCCCAGGTCTTGATCTGGGACCCGTATCTGAACAATTCTCCTCCCACCCGCTGGGGGGCTGCACTTTGATTAGCTTAGACCTCGGGGGTCTCAGAGTTCTATGATTTTTTAAATTAATGATTAATTAATTTTTTTAAACAGCTGATGCAGGTCAGAAACACAATGTCACTCCAACAGGATGAAGGTCAAAGGTCGCACCTCTCTGGGTTTAGGAGCCAATCATCAGCTGCTTGAACTCTACCGGGTAGAAGAACGACGAGCTGACCCCAGGATGTTAGCGTAGCATAGGGGGGGGGCAGCTCATTACAGCATTGTCTGGATCAGTACATATATGTTTCTAACACACACCCGTTGCCCACACTGGGGGCTTGGTTCAGGCGTGACGGGTGATGTGGTTTCCTCTCAGCAGAGGTCAAATGCCATCGACCTCGTGTACGATGATATATATACTGTATATATATCTACTTATATATAGTTATACATATAGTTCTGGTTCTGGAACTGGTTCCAAGTTCTGGTTCTGGACCTGGTTCTGGGTTTGGATCTGGATCTGGTTCCAGGTTCTGGACCTGGTTCCAGGTTCTGGTTCTGGAACTGGTTCCACTGAGTATGCATCAGGTTTCTCCTGTAAAGCGTGGTGGCCCCGCCTCCTCGCCCCTCGGCATTCTGGTCCGTGTAATGAGTGTGGAGGTGCTGATTGTTAGTGTGACTGTCAGGGCATTAAACCCAAACATGCTTACCTCAAGACACGCCCCTCACCTCTGTGATTGGACGTTACGAAGTGCCGTTCTGCTTCAAACACTGACAGGTGTTTAGACCCGCCCCCCAGACGGGTTTAGATCCTCCCCTGTCACGCCCGTCGGTTTCATCAGAAACAGAACGCCGACCGGTGAAATGACAAGCCCAGAGGAACCACGCCCACATGCCTGTCAGCGTGTCACGGACGGGTGCCGCCTCCTGATGATGTCATCCTGTGCTGTGGTGGCCCACCTGGCGTCACAGGTGGGTGGAGTCATCATGTGTGGGAGGGGCTGGCTGGATGGTGGCGCATGAGGCTCCAAATGGAACCCATGACTGTAGCGAACGTGACCCCAGGTAATGACGACCTGAGGGCCCGAGGCCCC
The DNA here is from genome assembly GCF_040054535.1 of Antennarius striatus. NCBI lineage: Eukaryota > Metazoa > Chordata > Actinopteri > Lophiiformes > Antennariidae > Antennarius > Antennarius striatus. The sequence continues at coordinate 29,376,324 of NC_090778.1, read as the reverse complement.
GCCTCCGACCAGGACCCGCCTTCAGCAGGGGCCAATCATGTTCTGATCCGGTTCTGGTTTCTGGATCGGTGGTGGGACCAGAACCAGGTGGAGGAAGAAAGGTGTGACACCTAGGGGGGCGTGAACCTCCACACGTCACTCGGCTGCATCTGAAAGTGTGACGGTTGCCATGGTTACCACAGAGACGCTGATTGTAGGTGTTTCATACTGACGTGTCTGCTGCTGTTCTGTCAGCTGTAGGGAGGGTAAAGAAAGGCTGTTTAGACTGGTGTGACTCTACTGACTGTTTTACTGACTGACCGTCTCTCCTTCTCCTTCAGGCTTCTCCCTTCAGGGTCTCCACAGCCAATCAGAGTCCTCCATCTAACCCTGTCTTCTCATCCTCTTCTCTCACACCAACTACCTTCATGTCCTCTTTCACTACATCCATAAACCTCCTCTTTGGTCTTCCTCTAGGCCTCCTGCCTGGCAGTTCAGAACTCAGCATCCTTCTACCAATATATTCACTATCTCTCCTCTGGACATGTCCAAACCATCTCAGTCTGGCCTCTCTGACTTTATCTCCAGAACCTCTAACATGTGCTGTCCCTCTGATGGACTCATTCCTGATCCTATCCATCCTGGTCACTCCCAGAGAGAACCTCAGCATCTTCATCTCTGCTACCTCCAGCTCTGTCTCCTGTCTTTTCCTCAGGGACACTGTCTCTAGACCAAACAACATCGCTGGTCTCACCACAGTTTTGTACACCTTTCCTTTCATTTTAGCTGAAACTCTTCTATCACACATCACACCTGACACTTTCCTCCACCCGTTCCATCCTGCCTGGACACGCTTCTTCACCTCTTTTCCACACTCTCCATTGCTCTGGACTGTTGACCCTAAGTACCTCAAATCCTCCACCTTCTTGATCTCTTCTCCCTGTAACCTATACACACACACACAAAGACATCTACTGATCCAGACTGTCTAATACCTATAGGGAGGTTATTCCACAAGAAAGGGGCCCGACAGGAGAAGGCCCTCTGGTCAGCTGACTTCTTTTTGACTCTAGGAACACACAAGAGACCTGTATTCTGAGGCGCCCTGTAGGTCAACAGCGCCGATGGCGGTCGTTGTTAACCCGGGCCTCGACCGATCCGGTATGGAAGTCATAAGTTTGATTCGCATCTTTGATTTAGCAAAAGTTTTACGCCGGCTGCCCTTCCTGACACAACCCTCTGTATTTATCCGGGCTTGGGACCGGCACAATAAGACACTGGCTTGTGTCTTCTTGTGGCTACATTTACTGACTGACTGTCTACTGACTGTTTTTACTGCCTTTTTACTGCCTGTCTACTGTCTGTTTTACTGACTGACTACTGACTGTTTTTACTACGTTTTTACTGACTACTGACTGTTTTTACTGACTTTTTACTGACTGACTGTTTTTACTGACTGTCTACTGACTGTTTTTACTGACTTTTTACTGACTGTTTTTACTGAATGACTGTCTACTGACTGTTTTTACTGCCTTTTTACTGCCTGTCTACTGTCTGTTTTACTGACTGACTACTGACTGTTTTTACTACGTTTTTACTGACTACTGACTGTTTTTACTGCCTTTTTACTGACTGTCTACTGACTGTTTTTACTGCCTTTTTAGTGACTGTCTACTGTCTGTTTTACTGACTGACTGTCTACTGACTGTTTTTACTGATTGTTTTTACTGACTGACTGTCTACTGTCTGTTTTACTGACTGACTGTTTTTACTGACTGTTTTTACTGACTGGACTCTCCTACTAATTGAAAGAACTATTTATTTTCAGGATTATTTCATCCTGGGGGGTTTCAGTGGGGGGTTTCAGGTTTTTGGGTTTGGGGAGTCTTCCTGTCTTGTGGTCCATCAGTTAGGTCCCACATTTAGCCACTAGAGGGCGTCCATGAACGGCACTTTACATTGGGGGGGTCACAAGAACCGGTCCAGCAGCAGATCAGCTGACGTCTCCAGACCTTCAAACCAGTGAACCGGTTCTGCTGCCCTCTGGTCAAAGGTCGAGGGGGGGTCCTCTGCTGCTCCATCACCGGGGTTCGGGTCATGAGGGGTGGGGTCACAAGGGGTCGGGTCATTCTGTGACGTCCCTGTTGGGGGAACTCCAGGAGGTCCTCTGAAGGTTCTGGTTCAACGTCTGGGGCTCGTCAGACGGTCCAGAGGAACCTGCTGAGTCAGCACACAGGTGTGTGTGTGTGTGTGTGTGTGTATAGGTGTGTGTGTGTGTGTGTGTCTATAGGTGTGTGTGTGTGTGTATAGGTGTGCGTGTGTATAGGTGTGTGTGTGTGTGTGTATAGGTGTGTGTGTGTGTGTGTGTGTGTGTCTATAGGTGTGTGTGTGTGTGTGTGTGTGTGTGTGTGTATAGGTGTGTGTGTGACTGTGTGTGTGACTGTGTGTGTGTGTGTGTGTGTGTGTGTATAGGTGTGTGTGTGTGACTGTGTGTGTGTGTGTGTGTGTATAGGTGTGTGTGTGTGTGTGTGTGTGTGTGTATAGGTGTGTGTGTGTGTGTCTATAGGTGTGTGTGTGTATAGGTGTTTGACTGTGTGTGTGTATAGGTGTGTGTGACTGTGTGTGTGTGTGTGTGTGTGTGTCTATAGGTGTGTGTGTGTATAGGTGTGTGTGAGTTTGTGTGACTGTGTGTGTGTGTGTGTGACTGTGTGTGTGTGTGTGTATAGGTGTGTGTGTGTGTGACTGTGTGTGTGTGTGTGTATAGGTGTGTGTGTGTGTATAGGTGTGTGTGTGTGTGTCTGTGTATAGGTGTGTGTGTGTGTCTGTGTATAGGTGCGTGTGTGTGTGTGTGACTGTGTGTGTGTGTGTGTATAGGTGTGTGTGTGTGTGACTGTGTGTGTGTGTGTATAGGTGTGTGTGTGTGTATAGGTGTGTGTGTGTGTCTGTGTATAGGTGTGTGTGTGTGTGTGTGTGTGTGTGTGTCTGTGTATAGGTGCGTGTGTGTGTGTGTGACTGTGTGTGTGTGTGTGTATAGGTGTGTGTGTGTGTGACTGTGTGTGTGTGTGTATAGGTGTGTGTGTGTGTATAGGTGTGTGTGTGTGTGTCTGTGTATAGGTGTGTGTGACTGTGTGTGTGTGTATGTGTGTGTGTGTGTGTCTGTGTATAGGTGTGTGTGTGTGACTGTGTGTGTGTGTGTGTGTGTGACTGTGTGACTGTGTGTATGTGTGTGTGTGTGTGTGACTGTGTGACTGTGTGTGTGTGTGTGTGTGACTGTGTGACTGTGTGTGTGTGTGTGTGTGTGTGTGTGTGTGACTGTGTGTGTGTGTGTGTGTGTGTGTGTGTGTGCCCCCCCTGAAGGGTTAACGTGAAGCTGCTGAACAGGAACCAGGACCGGTTCTGGACCCTGTCTCCATCTGGACCTCGTGAGCCTTATGGAACAGCCCCCCCCCCCCCCTGCAGCCCCTCCCCCACTCTTCCTCTCTGCTGTGATGTCATCGTTTCCTGCCCAGCGGCGCCGGGGGCTCCGACCCGTCGCCTCCTGGACGTCATCCGCGCTGGACGGGTTCACGTGACCCCAGAACCTGCCCCCCCGGGGGGGTCTGGCCTGATGGGTTCCAGCTGTTCCTTCACTCTGGCTCTGACCCCCTCCCTGACCGGACCGTTAGCCCCCCCCCTTCTGTTCTGGACCTTCGCTGTTCTTTGCATTCTTCGCCCCCCCAGTCACTTCCTGTGGGGTAGAATTGCGTTCTGCTCCTTCCAGGACGAAGAGTCACCACACAACCAATCAGCAGCTCCGGCTCCTCCTGTGGCTCCGCCCCCTCTATACCGGACCAGAACTTTTCCGTCTGTCTGTCCCTCCAATCGCTGTCTGTGTTAGTAACCCCCCCCCACGCTCCTCCTCCTCTCTCACCAGGGGGCGGAGTCTGAGGCCCCACCTGCCACCCCCCACCCCACCCCCCACACCTGTTCTGACTCGTCGGCCAGGTGAGGAAGACTCCAAAGCCTTCATCTGCCCCCCCCCCCGACCAGGAGCCTGTCGCTCTGACGGGACCGTCTCTCTCTCTGCCCCCACACACACACACGGTCCTCCCCCCGCCCCTCCCTCTCTCCCCTGCCCCTCCCCCGTCTCCCTGCCCCCCACCCACTCCGACTGCCTAACCCAGTCTGATCTGCCTGACGCCGTGGAGCAGAACCGTCCTGCAGCTGATCTGGATCCACCACCCAGAACCCCATTGTTCTGGAGGAGAGACGGGTTCATGACCAGGACCTAGACCAGGACCTAGAACCAGGACCTAGAACCAGGAAATAGAACCAGGAAATAGAACCAGGACCTAAACCAGGACCTAGAACCAGGGTATAGAACCAGGACCCAGATCCAGGACCCAGTGACTGGAGGAGCAGGTATGAGGGGCCAGATGTTGGTGGCGTCTGCGGCCCTGCTGGCCCTAGGCTGCATTCTGATGCCCAGGGGGGGGGATGGAGGCGTTGTTTCTCTCCGGCAGACCGGAGGGGAGGCAGCAGACGGGCTGCTGGGTCGGGACCTCCAAGATCCAGAACCTGAAGTGGACCTGCTGGGAGGCAGCAGGCAAACAAGAGCTGCTGGTGGAGCAGGTGAGTGGAGAACCTTCAACTTCCAGGTCACAGCTGTGAGACCTGCAGTCGGTGTGGCCCCTGTGTGAGGAGCACACAGGGGCCACACCGACTGCAGGTCTCACATGTCTGCCCCAGGTCCCACCTGTCCTGTCCCAGACAGTTTTGTTTCCTAGATTAGGTTCCTAGATTCAGTTACTAGGTTGGGTTCCTAGACTAGGATCCTAGGTTAGGTTCCTAGACTAGGATCCTAGACTAGGTTCCTAGGTTAGGTTCCTAGACTAGGATCCTAGGTTAGGTTCCTAGACTAGGATCCTAGGTTAGGTTCCTAGACTAAGATCCTAGGTTAGGCTCCTAGACTAGGGTCCTAGGTTAGGTTCCTAGACTAGGGTCCTAGGTTAGGTTCCTAGACTAGGATCCTAGGTTAGGTTCCTAGACTAAGATCCTAGGTTAGGTTCCTAGACTTGGATCCTAGGTTAGGTTCCTAGACTAGGATCCTAGGTTAGGTTCCTAGACTAGGGTCCTAGGTTAGGTTCCTAGACTAGGGTCCTAGGTTAGGTTCCTAGACTAGGGTCCTAGACTGGGTTATTAGGTTAGGTTCCTAGACTGGGTTATTGGGTTAGGTTCTTAGACTAGGGTCCTAGGTTAGGTTCCTAGACTAGGGTCCTAGGTTAGGTTCCTAGACTAGGGTCCTAGACTGGGTTATTAGGTTTGGTTCTTAGACTAGGGTCCTAGGTTAGGTTTCTGGACTAGGGTCCTAGGTTAGGTTCCTAGACTAGGGTCCTAGGTTAGGTTCCTAGACTAGGGTCCTAGACTGGGTTATTAGGTTAGGTTCCTAGACTGGGTTATTGGGTTAGGTTCTTAGACTAGGGTCCTAGGTTAGGTTCCTAGACTAGGGTCCTAGGTTAGGTTCCTAGACGAGGGTCCTAGGTTAGGTTCCTAGACTGGGTTATTAGGTTAGGTTCTTAGACTAGGGTCCTAGGTTAGGTTCCTAGACTAGGGTCCTAGGTTAGGTTCCTAGACTAGGGTCCTAGACTGGGTTATTAGGTTTGGTTCTTAGACTAGGGTCCTAGGTTAGGTTTCTGGACTAGGGTCCTAGGTTAGGTTCCTAGACTAGGGTCCTAGGTTAGGTTCCTAGACTAGGGTCCTAGACTGGGTTATTAGGTTAGGTTCCTAGACTGGGTTATTGGGTTAGGTTCTTAGACTAGGGTCCTAGGTTAGGTTCCTAGACTAGGGTCCTAGGTTAGGTTCCTAGACGAGGGTCCTAGGTTAGGTTCCTAGACTGGGTTATTAGGTTAGGTTCTTAGACTAGGGTCCTAGGTTAGGTTCCTAGACGAGGGTCCTAGGTTAGGTTCCTAGACTGCGTTATTAGGTTAGGTGATGTATCTGGTTCATAGTCTTGATGGCTGAACGCTGGTGAACGGAACACTTTAACGAAATGCGTTAATGGAACACGTTAATGGAATGCGACCCGTGGAAAGACAGACGTGTTTTCCACTCAGACCTGCAGACGACCTCAGAGGAAACACGGATCATCCTGCAGCCGCCGCCGTGGCGCCGCTCATCTGAGTTCAGGCCCGTTTCCCACGTCTGAAACAAACCAGAACCAGAAGCTGTCCGGGTCTGATCAGCTGCAGGTGGAGGTGAACTGGTCTGTAGACCAGCGCCTCCAACCTGTTCACCTCCACCGGTTTCATCTAAAACCGTATTTAACAGACCTTCATCTGGTGGAGAACAGTTGGTGACTCCAGGACGCTGTAACAGTAATCAATCACCAGTGGTCTGAGGTCAGCAGACAACAAACAGCCTTTATTCATTAGTTAATAATCAATATCTGTCAACCAAACGATTTATTATAGAACAAAAATCCTTTCTAATGAGAAATAATTATAATAAACTGGATTCCAGGGACTGATGAGGTTTATTTTGAAATCTAGCGACTTCCGATCGCCGTAGGAGAAATCCTGATCATCTATATACAGTAATTATCACTAATCATTGGTACCTAACGGCCCGCGGCCCGGTACCAGGGCACGACCCGGGGGTTGGGGACCGACCGCTGATTTACAGGACAGACATGAAAGTTTCTTCTTCTTGCTGATTCAGCGTCTTGTGAGTTTGTGGAAACACTTTTTGGTTCCAGGCAGGATGAGAAGAGCAGCAGACGAAGGGAAGAAGAAGAAGAAAGACAAGAAGAAGAAGGAGCCCAAAGCCCCCAGAGCCCCCAAAGCCACGAGAGCCCCCAAAGCCACCAAGAAGCCCAAAGCTGAGAAGAAAGGAAAGAAGAAGGACAAGCCAACCACCACCCTACCACCCACCACCACCCTGCCGCCCACCACCACCCTACCGCCCACCACCACCCTGCCGCCCACCACCACAGGTGAGGACGCCACCCCGGTAGGACTCGACCTGGACCTAATGAATGTTACGTTGCTGACCTCATGTCTGTCTGCTGCCTCCAGCGATCCCAACAGACCCCCCCACGGAACCCTACACAGACTACCCCTACCTGGACCCTGGTGAGTACTGCAGCACACTTCAGATCAGGGTTAGGGTTAGTAGTTTAAAGGGGACTCCACCCGTCTACAGCTGGTTTACGGGTCTGGGGGTGCGGCTCTGCGGTTCCAGATGAAGTCAGCCCAATAAAGCGCCGCTGCCGTCGGTTTTTATGGGTTCAGAACCCGAACCGGTTGAACACTGTGGGACGTGTTGAGATCACTTCCTGCCTCTGTTTCTCCGTCAGATGGTGACTACTGGAAACCAGACGATGACTACTGGGAGGCTGAGCCCACGCCCCCCCGGCCTCAGCCCAAGACTACCACCACGGATCTGCCCTACGACTACTGGAGGCCAGAGGAGGAGGACCAAGTGGCTCCAGAGACAGACAACTATGATGACTACTGGAAACCAGAGGAGAAGGAGCCAACCCAACCGGTTCCTGATGGAGATCACTGGGAACCAGTGGACAAAGAGCCAACCAAACCAGTGACTGACAACTACGATGACTACTGGATACCTGAGGAGACGGACGACACCACACCAGCACCTGATGACTACGATGACTACTGGAAACCAGAGGAGAAGGAGCCAACCCAACCGGTTCCTGATGGAGATCACTGGGAACCAGTGGACAAAGAGCCAACCAAACCAGTGACTGACAACTACGATGACTACTGGATACCTGAGGAGACGGACGACACCACACCAGCACCTGATGACTATGATGACTACTGGAAACCAGAGGAGAAGGAGCCGCACACCCCGGTGACTGACGCCTACCCAACCCTCCCTGCCCCTGAGGCTGATGGGAAGACTGGGACCGATGATGCTGATTACTGGGATGCCACTCGTAAGTCTGCCTCATCGGTTGGGTCGGTTTTGGACGGGGATGTTTGTGGGGGGGCAGACGAAAGGTTGGTTTGCTTGTTGGTTGTTTGGCTTGTTGGTTTGTTAATTTGTTGGTTGGTCAGTTTGTTGTTTGCTGGTTGTTTGTTTGTGTGTTGCTATGGAGAGCGGTGGGTGATGTCTGACTGCTCATGACTAACACCCAGTCTTCTCGTTAACGTGCGTTCTTCCGTCTTTTACACACATTTTTTGTCAGAGACACGCGATCATTGGACAACGTGCGTCTCTGGGACTCAAGCCTTAAATACTTACAATAAAAAAATCGATGCTACATTTTCCCACGATATCATGATGTAAAAGGAAAACAACCAAGAGACAATGACTAAAAAACAATCAGAAGTTAATGAAGAAACAGAGACGGATATTACTGCAGATATTACTACAGGTATTACTACAGATATTACTACAGGTATTACTACAGATGTTACTACAGATATTACTACAGATATTACTACAGGTATTATTACAGGTATTACTACAGATATTACTACATATATTACTATAGATATTACTACAGATATTACTACAGATATTACTATAGGTATTACTACAGGTATTACTACAGATATTACTACAGGTATTACTACAGATATTACTACAGATATTACTACAGGTATTACTACAGGTATTACTACAGATATTACTACATATATTACTATAGATATTACTACAGATATTACTACAGATATTACTACAGGTATTACTACAGGTATTACTACAGATATTACTACAGATATTACTATAGATATTACTACAGATATTACTACAGATATTACTACAGGTATTACTACAGGTATTACTACAGGTATTACTACAGATATTACTACAGATATTACTACAGGTATTACTAAAGATATTACTGCAGATATTACTGCAGATATTACTACAGGTATTACTACAGATATTACTACAGATATTACTATAGGTATTACTACAGGTATTACTACAGATATTACTAAATATATTACTATAGATATTACTATAGATATTACTGCAGATATTACTACAGATATTACTACAGCTATTACTGCAGATATTACTACAGATATTACTACAGATATTACTGTAATGTGTGTAGAGAATATGCAAATTAAAGGTAAAAATCCACGAGGTGCAACCTTCCACCGAACACATCAACTCAGTGAACAACAACATGAAGTTCACCAGAGAGGATGTGAAGGACAACAGTTTGTCCTTTTTGGATTGTGAGGTCGGCATAAAAGATGACAGAAGTCTGAATGTTGGGGTATATAGGAAACCAACACACACGGACCAGTACCTGCTTTTTGAGACTCACCACCCACTGGAGCACAAGCTGGGCGTCATCAGGACCCCGCAGGACAGGGCTGATAGGCTACCAACCAGTGCCCTGGACCAGGTGAAAGAACACCTGGAAGGGGCACTGGAAACATGTGGAGATCCTGACTGGACCGTGTTGGAATCTGACGTGTGTTCATACATGATGTGTGTTCATACATGACGTGTGTTCATACATGACGTGTGTTCATACATGACGTGTGTTCATACATGACGTGTGTTCATACATGACGTGTGTTCATACCTGACGTGTGTTCATACATGATGTGTGTTCATACATGACGTGTGTTCATACCTGACGTGTGTTCATACCTGACGTGTGTTCATACATGACGTGTGTTCATACATGACGTGTGTTCATACATGACATGTGTTCATACGTGTTCTTTCCTCATGCAGTCGAGCTTCCAGACAATCTTCCGTTCCCCGACGGAAAGGAGGTGGGAACCGTGACAGGTCAGTCTACAAAGCAGCATGTAGCATGTAGCATGCTAATGCTAACCAACAGAAGAGGGCGGGGACTAGTTTACATGTTCAGGTGTGGAGGAGGTCTGTCCCGTCCAATCACAGACCAGCATCAGAGTGATGTGTGGGCGGCGAACCCTCACCTCGAGTCGGTGGTGCTGAGTCAGTGTCCCTCTGGAGGGGGCGGTCCTTAAAACCACCCCCTCTGGAGGGGGCGGTCCTTAAAACAATCCCATCTGGAGGGGCGGTCCTTAAAGCCCCCCTGTCATCACGTGACTTCTGTTCTGATTCTGGTCCATTCAAAGGGGAGGTCACAGCTTAATTACAGGCACCGAGGCGTCCAATCAGGGAGCAGTGGACAGACATCCAATCAGGGGCCGGTTTAACGTGGCGCTGATATTTTACAGACACGCCCACAATCACCCCCCCCTACGGCGGAACGTGGTACGAAGACTACGACGAATACGGCACGAGTACGTACACACACACACACACACACACACACACACACACACACACACACACACACACACACACACACACTCTGATGGTGGTTCTTTCAGGGGGGAGGGAGACGGATGAGAAATGGATGGAGAAGGAGAGGGAGCGAGCGCAGAAGGAGAGAGACAGACAGGAGAGAGGTAAGGAGACCCAGATGTGTGTGTGTGTGTGTGTGTGTGTGTGTGTGTGTGTGTGCGTGCGTGTGTGTGTGTGTGTGTGTGTGTGTGTGTGTGTGTGTGTGTGTGTGTGTATCATCAAAGGTGTCCCATCATGCTGCTGTCAGCGTGGCGTCTGATGACCCGTTCAGCCTCAAACTGTCGTGGGGGGGGGTTGTCTCTGATCTGGGGTCAGAGGTCACGTCCTGACTGGATGCTTCATGGCTGCGGGGGTCAAGGTGAGACGGGTTGTTAGCTAAATCCCGAGGGCCTCAAACGAACCCCCCCCACTGGCCCCCCTAAAGGTGAAGACCAGGGGAACCCCAGAGGGGGGGTCTGGGGGCGAGGAGAAGAGGAATCCAGGTAGTAACGTCGGGGGGCTGAGGGTCCAAACATGAAGAACAATTAGGGGGGCGTTTTGGGGGCGTCGACAGATGAGCTCATTTACATTTAAAGCCCCGCCCAGAGAACACGTTTCAGACAGGCTGGTTGGACGGGGGGGCTTTCCTTGTCTTCAAAGGGACATTTTGACATTTCTACTGAAAGTTTCCAAAAGCTTCTTGCGGGGGGCGGAGCTTGGGGCGGGGCAGAGGTGTGAGTCTGGATTAAAGGCGGAGTCCAGGATAAATGCGTTCCCTCATGTTGTCATGACGACCAGCCGTTTACGTTCTTCCACGGGTTCCATTCCTCTGATTCGCTGGTGGGCGGGGCTTCTGGCCCCGCCCCTGGTCTCCCGCCCTCTGTGTTATTGGAGCATCGGGTTCCACGTCCCCCCGGTCAGACAGCCTCCTGCTCTACGTCGCCGTGACGACCCCTCCATGATCAGGACCGTCTGGGTTTGATCACCACATCTGGTTCTCGTCATGCCCCCCCCCCCCCCCTTTGGGGATTTTCACATTTGCACAATCGTGATGAGAAGAGACGCCCCCCCCCAGGAATGTGGATCTGATGCCCGTCTGTTCGTTGCAGAGCGGCTGCAGCGGCTGAAGGAGGCGGAGGAACGTGCCAAGACCCGCCCCCGGGTCTTCAAAGAGCCCAAGAGTAGGTGGGCCTAGGGGGGCGTGGGGCCAGGGGCCCTGGGGGGCCCCGTCTCACTGACTGTCTGTCTGCAGGGTGCCCCCCGCTGGGGATGGAGTCCCACCTGGTGGAGGCAGACCAGCTGACGGCCTCCTCCATGTCCCAGTACAGCTTCGCTCCCCAGAGGGCGCGGCTCAACATGCAGGTAGGCCACGCCCACCGTCACACCGCCAGAAACGCCCTGACATCAGTAACCATGGAGACGACACGCTGCTGGGAAACTACCGGTTGGTCTGTTTGACCGCTGATGTCATCACAGTGTCTGTGATGTCACAACTATGATCTCTTCACGTTGCACACGCGTGTTCTGGCCAATGCTTTCAGGGCTCCGAGGATGAGGATGACATGAGGGGCGGAGCCTGGTGCGCCAACGCCGAGGACGCCACTCACTGGTTTGAGCTTGACGCTCGCAAAGAGACGGAGTTCACCGGGGTCATCACGCAGGGGCGGGGCTCCACCAACGAGTAGGACCCGACGCCGACGCGCGTTCACCGGTTCACCTGTTGTCTACCTGTTGTCTGCCTGTTGTCTGCCTGTTGTCTACCTGTTGTCTACCTGTTGTCTACCTGTTGTCTGCCTGTTGTCTACCTGTTGTCTGCCTGTCGTCTGCCTGTCGTCTACCTGTTGTCTACCTGTTGTCTACCTGTTGTCTGCCTGTTGTCTACCTGTTGTCTGCCTGTTGTCTACCTGTTGTCTACCTGTTGTCTACCTGTTGTCTGCCTGTCGTCTGCCTGTTGTCTTCCTGTTGTCTGCCTGTTGTCTGCCTGTTGTCTACCTGTTGTCTGCCTGTTGTCTGCCTGTTCACCTGTTGTCTACCTGTTGTCTGCCTGTTGTCTGCCTGTTGTCTGCCTGTTGTCTACCTGTTGTCTACCCGTTGTCTGCCTGTCGTCTGCCTGTTGTCTACCTGTTGTCTGCCTGTTGTCTACCTGTTGTCTGCCTGTTGTCTACCTGTTGTCTGCCTGTTGTCTACCTGTTGTCTGCCTGTTGTCTACCTGTTGTCTACCCGTTGTCTGCCTGTCTTCTGCCTGTTGTCTACCTGTTGTCTGCCTGTTGTCTACCTGTTGTCTGCCTGTTCGTCTACCTGTTGTCTGCCTGTTGTCTGCCTGTTGTCTACCCGTTGTCTGCCTGTCGTCTGCCTGTTGTCTACCTGTTGTCTGCCTGTTGTCTACCTGTTGTCTGCCTGTTGTCTACCTGTTGTCTGCCTGTTGTCTACCTGTTGTCTACCTGTTGTCTGCCTGTTGTCTGCCTGTTGTCTGCCTGTTGTCTACCTGTTGTCTACCCGTTGTCTGCCTGTCGTCTGCCTGTTGTCTGCCTGTTGTCTACCTGTTGTCTACCCGTTGTCTGCCTGTTGTCTGCCTGTTGTCTGCCTGTTCACCTGTTGTCTACCTGTTGTCTGCCTGTTGTCTGCCTGTTGTCTGCCTGTTGTCTACCTGTTGTCTACCCGTTGTCTGCCTGTCGTCTGCCTGTTGTCTGCCTGTTGTCTACCTGTTGTCTGCCTGTTGTCTGCCTGTTGTCTACCTGTTGTCTGCCTGTTGTCTACCCGTTGTCTGCCTGTTCGTCTGCCTGTTGTCTACCTGTTGTCTGCCTGTTGTCTGCCTGTTGTCTGCCTGTTGTCTGCCTGTTGTCTACCTGTTGTCTACCCGTTGTCTGCCTGTCGTCTGCCTGTTGTCTGCCTGCTGTCTGCCTGTTCACCTGTTGTCTGCCTGTTGTCTACCTGTTGCCCACCTGTCGTCTCATTCCAGGACGGACTACGTGACGTCGTACTTCCTGGCCTTCAGTAACGACAGCAGGGATTGGACGACCATCCATGATGGCTACGCTGACTGGGTGAGCCCCCCCATGGGGTCTGTGCTGGTGTGTCTACTTCCTGTTGTCCGTGCTGACTTCCTGCTCTCCTCCAGCTGTTCTTTGGGAACAGCGATAAGGACACCCCGGTGATGAACCAGCTAGCGGTGCCCGTGCTAGCGCGCTACATCCGCGTCATCCCTCAGAGCTGGAACGGTTCTCTGTGCATGAGGCTGGAGGTCCTGGGCTGCCCCCTCCCTGGTGAGCCCCGCCCCCACGAAAGGATTGTCCCTCCGAAATAAAACCCCTGATCATCTGAGGGAAAGCTGGGTCACATGTCTCACAGGAAAGCTTTTTCAGGGCGGGGCTAGTGCTTCAGTGGGTGTCAGCAGCCATTAGCAGCTAGTAGCAGTAGCAGTTAGCAGCCTGTAGCAGTTAGCAGCTAGTAGCAGTTAGCAGCTAGCAGCCTGTAGCAGTTAGCAGCTAGGGGCTTGTTACCTGGATTGACGCCGACCCCAAATAAACCAGATATTTTTTTACATCCGTTCTTAAAGAGAAATAAAAGTGTCCAGCCACTAGGGGGCAGTAACAGATCATTATCAGACGGGAGTGGCTGGATCTGATGGATCTGAAGGGATGCAGCTCTGGTCTTCAACGACTTCTGTCTTAGTGAAGGTCCAGGGATGTTCTCTGGATCTCCTGGAGATCTCCTGTGTTCCTAACGGCGTTTCCCCCCCCCAGACCCGGCGGAGCTGCTGTACCAACAGAACGAAGTGACGCCGGTCGACTATCTGCAGTTCAAACATCACAGCTACTCAGAGATGGTGGCGGTGAGTATCTTCACCCCCAGCAGGAAGGACCGGGTCCCCGTGGACCAGGAGGGGCATGGCCCGAAGTGAGGGGCGTGGCCCGAAGTGAGGGGCGTGGCCCGAAGTGAGGGGCGTGGCCCGCCGTGAACCTGTGATGCGTTTGTCCTCGTCCTCCAGCTCATGAAGTCCGTGAACGACGAGTGTCCCAACATCACCAGCATCTACAGCCTGGGCCGCAGCTCCGGGGGCCGTGAGCTCATCGCCATGGTGATCTCAGGGAACCCCACAGAGCACGAGATAGGTGAGCCTCACCTGCAGCGGGCGTGGCCCAGACCGACGCACCGGCAGAGATTACCGGGATCCCTCGTAAACATTGGGTGGGGCCCGCAGGTGACGGCACGCCATTAATAACAGGTGTGGTCTGGTTGGCAGGTGAGCCCGAGTTCCGCTTCACGGCTGGTCTCCATGGAAACGAAGCCACAGGGCGGGAGCTGCTCCTGCTCCTCATGCAGTACCTGTGCAAGGAGTACAAGGACCGGAACCCCCGCGCCCAGCGACTGGTGGAGGGGCTGCGCCTGCACCTGGTGCCCTCGCTCAACCCCGACGGGCACCAGAAGGCCTTCGAAGCGGTCAGTTCACGCACTCACACCACGCCCACCCAGAAGCCCCGCCCAGGTCCACTACACCTGGAACCGCCTGGTTCAGGTCCTCAGATGGGATGTTAGCGCTAGCGCCGCCTCGCCGGTGCAATAAAGTTCACTCAAACACAACTTTACGCGTCCTTCAGTCGCTGACAGACGCCCCCCAGGGGACTCAACCCTCACCTGTCCCCACAGGGGTCCGAGCTGAGCGGCTGGACCACGGGACACTTCACTGAGGACGGCTTCGACATCTTCCAGAACTTCCCGGACCTCAGCTCCGTCCTGTGGGACGCCGAGGACAAAGGTCTGGTGCCCAAACTCAGCCCCAACCACCACATCCCCGTCCCAGAGGACCTGGAGGACAGCGACTCGGTAGGGGGCGCCACCGCGCCGCTCACGGACGCTACCAACGCTAATTACCACTGATTAGATGATCACGCTACGCTAAGCTAAGAAGCTACAGAGATGGTTTTGAACCAGTCTGGGTCTGGGAGTCTCTGGAGTTCAAACCAACAAACCTTCAGGTCTCCACAGGGAACGGGTTCCAGACTCTCTCTGATCCTGATCCTCTGGTTCTGTTCCAGATCGCCGTGGAAACCAGAGCCATCATCTCCTGGATGAAAAGCCATCCTTTTGTTTTGGGTGCAAACTTCCAGGGGGGGGAGGCGGTGGTGGCCTACCCCTACGACAGCTTGCGCCTCAACAAGCCTGCAGACCAGCTGAGGGTCCACAGCCGTCGGAAGAGGCAGTACGAGGACGAGTTCGACGTGACGGAGTGGGGGCGGGGCTACCAGGAGGAGCCCGACGAGGACTGGAGACAAAGGGGGTACTCAGACCCGGAGGAGGAGTGGAGGAACCAAGGCTACGACCGGGGCTACGACCGGGGCTACGACCGGGGAGAGGACCGGGGCTACGACCGGGGCTACGACCGGGGCTACGACCGGGGAGAGGACCGGGGCTACGACCACGGATACGCCCAGGAATACGAGCGCGGGTACGACCACGACCACGGCTACAACCAGGGCTACGACCACCGAGAGGAGGAGGAGGACGACCGAGGGAGGGGCGGGGGGTACGCCTACGCCGAGCCGGCGGACGAGCCCCGGGTGACGGCGGACGAGTCGCTGTTCCGCTGGCTCGCCGTCTCATATGCCTCCACCCACCTGACCATGACCCACAACCACCAGGGCTCCTGCCAGGGGGGCCCGGCTCCGGGCCAGGGCATCGTCAACCGGGCCAAGTGGAAGCCCATCACTGGAAGTAAGTGGAGCCCAGTTCCCCCTGGTGGACACGACGTGCACTGCAGGTTCTGACTGAGGTTGGCTCCCCAAGGGGACCTGCACACAGCATGAGTTCCCCCGGACCCCCCTGAACCCGCTCTGACCTTCATGTGTTCTGTGTCCAGGTATGAACGACTTCAGCTACCTGCACACCAACGCCCTGGAGCTGACCGTCTTCCTGGGCTGCGATAAGTTCCCCCACCAGAGCCAGCTGGCCCACGAGTGGGAGAAGAACCGGGAGGCCATGCTGACCTTCATGGAGCAGGTCAGTCCCGGGGGGGGGGGGGGCTGAGGGCCTGATGGGCCCGCCCCCAGCCTGAGAAACCACCCCCAACCGCAGTGTTAGTTTCCTTCATATACGAGAAACAAACTCCGGCTAGCCAACAAAACTAACAAGTTTGTTAAACTAACTAGATTTTAAAACAAATTTTTTTTTAACTAAGTTTTTAAACTAACTAGGTTTTAAAACAACCAACCAACTAACTAACTAGGTTTTAAACTGAACACGTTTTGAATTAACTAGCCACAAGTTTGAACAAATTAGGTTCTAAACTAACTAGGTTTGGAACTAACTAGATTTAAAATAACTAGGTTTTAAACTAACTACTTTTGAACTAACTAGATTTTAAACTAACTAGCTTTTAAACTAATAAGGGTTTGAACTAACTAGGTTTTAAACTAACTAGGTTTTGAACAAATTAGGTTCTAAATTAAGTAGGTCTTGAACTAACCAGTTTTTAAATTAATTAGGTTTTAAATTAACTAGATTTGAAAACTAACTAACTAGGTTTTAAATTAACCAGTTTTTTGAACTAATGAACAAACTAGGTTCTAAACTAACAAGTTTTTGAACTAAGTGACTAACTAATTTTTAAACTAAGTAGTTTTGAACTCAGGAGGTTTTAAACTAGCTAACTGGGTTTTAAACTAACTACGTTAGTAAACTAACTACTTTTTGAACTAATGAACTAACTACATTTTAAACTAACGGTTTTTGAACAAACTAGGTTCTAAATTAGATTTGAACTTTTGAACTAATTAGTTTTTAAACTAACTAGATTTTTAAACTGACTAGGTTTTAAACTAACTAGTTTTTGAACTAATGAACTAACAAGCTTTTAAACGAACTAGGTTTTCAATTGGGATTTAAACTAGCTAACTAGCTATTAAACTAACTAGGTTTTGAATTTAGTTTTGAACTAACTAGGTTTTTAAAATAACTAATTTTTTAACTAATGAACTAACTACATTTTTAACTAGGTTTTTGAACAAACTAACTAACTAGGTTTTAAACTACCTAGTTTTTGAACAAAGTAACTCTAAACTAACCAGGTTTTATACTAACAGTTTTTAAACTAACTAGTTTTAAACTAACTAGAGGAACCGCCCCCAGCTGGAGAGACCGCCTCCTGTGCTGAACCCAAACCCAGCGGCCTCGGCTGCTCTGACCTCTGGTCCAATGGTAACTCGGTTGCTGGGGGTCGTGACCTCAGGACCAGTTCCTCCAGCGGTGGGGGCGTGTGTCCCGGGACGCGGCCCAGGGTGTAGCCCTCTGAGCTCGTCTTCATCACGTTTACAATCCGGTCTCTCCTCTTCCTCGTGTTTTGGTGAACTGTGGTTGTGATCAGGTGTCAGGGGTTCACGTCTGGTCACATGTTCATCAGCCAATCAGAGCTAGTTAGCTAAATCAAGCTATCAAGCTAACTGTGTTCACACTGACAGTTAGCCCCATTGCTAACGGCTAGCTCAGTGTGTAGCCATCAAGCTAGCCGTGTTGTAACCTTTTAACAAGCTAACCAACTCCCTGCTAACCAATAGCCTCCTAGCCAACCATTAGCCTGCCTGCTCAGGGCAGGGTGAGCCATCCAATCAGAGCCCTGTGTTCAGACCCCGCCTCCGCTTCTGTCCAGGTGCACCGGGGCATCAGGGGCATCGTGAAGGACCAGCAGGGGAATGCCATCGGAAACGCCACCGTGTCCGTGGAGGGGGTCGACCACGACGTAACCACAGGTGCGCTGAAGCCCCGCCCCCCCCGTTGCCCCCGTTGCATTCTAGAACCAATCGCGTGTCTCCACTCGTTGCAGCGCCGAGCGGCGACTACTGGCGGCTGCTGAACCCGGGGGAGTACCGGGTGACGGCGCGCGCCGAGGGTTTCTCCCCCCTCACCAAGCTGTGCGTGGTGGGCTACCAGCCGGGGGCCACCACCTGCAGCTTCAACCTGGCCAAGTCCAACTGGGACCGCATCAAACAGGTGAGCCCCCCCCTGAAGCCCCACCCCCCAGGCCAACCGGGCACTGACCCCTCCCCCCCTCTGCAGATCATGGCTCTCCACGGCAACAAGCCCATCAGGCTCACCTACGCCACCCGGGCCCAGAGCCCCCCCGCGGGCGGCAGGCGGCGCGTGGGGGTTAACCCCCAGGTCAGCGCCGACCGGAAGCGGCGGCTCCGGATAGCCCGCCTCCGCCGCCTGCGCCAGCAGAGGTTGCTGAGGTTACGGTCGATGACGACGACCACGTTACCGCCGACGACGTCCCCGCCCATCACCACCACAGGCCCCGCCCCCCCAGAGACCACGACATCCTGGTACGACTCGTGGGTGGTTGGGGAGGGGCAGTCCTCCACCCCCGGGGGGTTCATAGACTCTATCCTGGACTACGAGTACAAGATCGATGACTACTGAAGCCACGCCCCCTCCACGCTCCGAGGGGGAGGGGCTTCCCACCCGAATATTAACGATGTTAACGGTATAAAGATCACATGACTCCGCTCACGTCTGTCTGCTTGACTTTATTTAGAAACAGGAAGTTCCTCTGACGTGGCAGGAAGTTCATGCTCAGAGACAGGAAGTTGTTTTATAATAAAGGTTTGCTGATCCAACGCCGTCTGTCTGAACTCTCTGACCCCGCCCCCTCAGTGGCTCACGTTCATCTCGCTCTCCTCCTCCTCACCGGCGCCGAAGGCGGAGAAGCTGATTGGCTGGCAGTCCAGCGTGCGCAGGTTGACCAGAGCCGCCGTCTGCGTGCTGTGGAATTCTGGGATGGCGACCAGCAGAACCTCCTGACCGTCGGGTCCTGGAGGACGAGAAGAACCGCAGGGCCACAGCGCCACCTGGTGGTCAGGGCCGGTACCACAGGTCCACCAGGACCACACACAGAAACACACACACACCTGTGATGACCTTTGACCTCAGGGTGGGGGCGCTGCCGCTGAAGTAGACGTGGGGACACTCGTCCAGGATGAAGGGGTCTCTCTGGTAGAACGGGTAGCAGCCTGGAACGGGGGCGGGTCAGTCATGTGATCAGAAGTGGGTCATGTGATGGGTGTATTGGGGGGAGGGGTCAGCTCACCCAGCGTGTCGGGCGCAGTGGGGGCCAGGTGCCCCAGCCGGAGCGTCTCCTCCAGGACGTCCAGTGGCCCCCCCAGGCTGCTGAACCTCAGGATGTCGCTGACGTTCTGCCCCGACGTTCCCAGAAACCTTTGAGGCAGGGCGGGGCCTTCAGGAAACGTCTGTGTGCGTGCTAACGCGCTAACGTGCTAACGCTCACCTGACGCCGTCGATGCTGGCCTGGTAGGGGTTGGGGGTCAGCTGGAGGGTGGGGTAGGCGGATGCCAGGGGCAGCAGGCAGCGGTGCAGCGGCTGCTGAGGGAGGGTGTAGTTGGTGGGGTCGTTCTGACCCGGCATCACGTCCACCGGAACCGACGCCTGCACACAGGAAGCAGCGACTCACACCCGACAGCCAATCAGAGGCAGCGTCTGTGTCGAGGGGGCGTGGCGTGTGGGCGGACTCACCACCAGCTGCAGCAGCAGCTCGTCCAGCAGGCGCACTGCCTCCACGCTGCCGGGGGGGGTCTTCTTGGTCAGGTACCGGGGCTGCGGGGGGGAGGGACAGCCTGAAGGAACAGCAGAGGGGCGTGTCCTGAGGGGCGTGTCTAGAGAGGCGGGGCAGCTCCTCTTACCTTGCTGGAGGCGTCCTTGTCCTGGGTGCTCTGGCTCAGCAGGTTCCCGGCCAGCAGCACCCGGGTGATGGCGGCGGCCCCCCCCTGCTCGCCCGGCTCGCCCAGCTGACCCGTTACCATGTCGACCAGCAGCTGCAGCCCCAGCATGCTGTCAGCGCGGCTGCTGCCCAGACCCAGACCCGACGCCAGCAGCACAAACCTGCCCAGGGCACGGGGTTAGGGGCAGGGGCGGGGCCAGGTGTGTGTGTGTGTGTGTGTGTGTGTGGTCACCTGTCGGAGCTCAGGGGGGGTCGGGGCGTCTGAACAGGAAGATCAGCCCAGCAGAAGTCCTCCACCGTGAACCTCCCATCATTCCTCTCTGCTCCATAGATCGCAATAACACTTCCTGACACACACACACACACACACACACACACACACACACACACACACACACACACACACACACACACACACACACACGAACACACACACACACACACACACACGTTGGGACCTCGTGTTCCCCTCACACCCGAAACCCGTTCTCCTTGACTTCCGTCACTCCTTCCCGTCTCCTGTGGTCGTCATGGCGACCCATCACTGCTGCTCACCAGACACACACCTGTCACACACCTGTCCCGGTCCAGCCGCCCCTCCAGCCGGATCCTCTGCAGCTCGTCCTCCAGGATCAGCTCGTCGCTGGCGCTGATGTGTCTGGTTCGCGCCGGCTGGGGCAGCAGGTTGTGCTGCGGGACAGGAAGTAGAGTCACACCGACAGGAAGTAGAGTCACACCGACAGGAAGTAGAGTCACACCGACAGGAAGTAGAGTCACACCGACAGGAAGTAGAGTCACAGTGACAGGAAGTAGAGTCACACCGACAGGAAGTAGAGTCACACCGACAGGAAGTAGAGTCACACCGACAGGAAGTAGAGTCACACCGACAGGAAGTAGAGTCACACCGACAGGAAGTAGAGGTCACAGTGACAGTCGTCTGTGTAGGTTCTCAGTCATCAGGTCTGGTTCTCCGGGAGCTGGTGAGTCGATCCACTGGACTAAAGAACGTTCTTGAAGACGTTTCGTCTGTCATCCAGGAGACCCTTCAGTTCAGAGGGGGCTGATCATGTCCAGATTATTACCCCTGTGGGGTGTGGTCAGATTATTACCCCTGTGGGGTGTGGTCAGATTATTACCCCTGTGGGGTGTGGTCAGATTATTACCCCTGTGGGGTGTGGTCAGATTATTACCCCTGTGGGGTGTGGTCAGATTATTACCCCTGTGGGGTGTGGTCAGATTATTACCCCTGTGGGGTGTGGTCAGATTATTACCCCTGTGGGGTGTGGTCAGTGCTTTTCACATTCCAACGACCGACGTTAAACCCGTCTTCAAGAAGAAACATCTTCAAGAACGTTCTAAAGTCCAGCGGATCGACTCAACAGCTTCTGGAGAACCAGACCTGATGACTGAGAACCTACACAGACGACTTGTACACAATGTCACAATAACAGGAAGTAGAGGTCACACTGACAGGAAGTAGAGGTCACACTGACAGGAAGTAGAGGTCACACTGACAGGAAACAGGTCACACTGACAGGAAGTAGAGTCACACTGACAGGAAGTAGAGGTCACACTGACAGGAAACAGGTCACACTGACAGGAAGTAGAGTCACACTGACAGGAAACAGGTCACACTGACAGGAAGTAGAGTCACACTGACAGGAAACAGGTCACACTGACAGGAAATAGACGCCAACAGGAAGCAGAAGCCAACAGGAAACAGAAGTGTGAATCCAGCGTGACCTCTGACCTCCTCACTGATCTCCCTCAGGATGGACGGCTGCAGTTCCATGCGCTTGAACAGCGTTCCCACAATGCAACACTGCTCCCCCGTCTGGAGGTCACACAGCTTCCTGATGGCCAGGCCCGGTCCTGCAGACAGGAAGAACTCTGAACCACGCTCCCTTCAACAGCTCTGACGTCACAGCAGGAGGGGCCCCCACACCGCCTCCCCTCCATCGGTTACCGGGTGACAATGACCAACCTACGGAACCGGGTCCCAACACTACCGGGAGCTCACCCCACTTCCGCCGGGCCCGCTCCGTCAGCAGCGGCCTCATCTGCATCAGCCGGGCCGCGTAGATGTGCGCGTACTGCCGGCCGAAGCTCCGCTCCCCGACCCGGAAGCGCTCCGAGCCGGCCGCGTAGGCCGGAGACAGCCGCTCGAACACCGGCGCCTGGTCGTCCGAGGCCGGGCGCCGGAGCAGCGAGGAGCCCCCCCTCTGGAGGCTCAGGTCGGAGAACATCTGTCCCGGAGCAGAACGACCCCCCCGTTAGAACCCGCTAGCGTTAGCCGGAGTTAGCATGAGGGCTCCGGCAGCACGAACCTTTACCGCAGCGGGTCCGGCTTCAGGGCTGGGGGGTCTGGCGCCACTGCGGTCCGTCCGGTACTGAGGTTCTGACCGGAACCGGAGCTCCGATCCGCCGTCAGACTCGAGCCGGTTCCCGCGGAATCGCGTCACGCGGGTTCTCGCGAGAAATCGCGAGAAGAGAAACAAAAATAATTGTTAGGAGACGTCACGGAGTGACGTCACGGAGTGACGTCACGTCCCTCTTCAGTCGGACACAAACAAACAAACATAAATATAAATAAATATAAATAGATACAAATATAAATACAAGTAGATACAAATAAACATAAAATATAAATAAAGACAATTGGCGACTTTTCCAGTCGTTTTTTGTGTCCCGCGCCGTCGCTTATATCTGACGTCGGACGCGTCGCACTCAATCGACGTCACAAAGCGTCACAATAGCGCGCATCCTCGCCATCTTAGCGTCTCTTTGTGAGCCCCCGCTCCACGGTTCGGTTCCCCCAGCGGCTTCAGTTCCGTCCCGACATGCAAGGCAGCCGAGCCCCGCCGCAGAACCACGGGCCCCCGCGCCCCGGAGAGCACCGGAAGCCCGGGGGCGGCAGCACCAACGGCCAGCAGCCGGAGCCCGGCGAGCCGAGCCACCCGAACGAGGCCCTGACGCTGGACCTGCAGAGCTTCCGGAAGCCCGGGGAGAAGACGTTCACCCAGCGGAGCCGCCTGTTCGTGGGGAACCTGCCCACCGGCGTCACGGAGGACGACCTGGACAAGCTGTTCGCCAAGTACGGCAAGGCCAGCGAGATCTTCGTCAACAAGGAGCGGGGCTTCGGCTTCATCCGCCTGGAGACGCGCATCATCGCGGAGATCGCCCGGGCCGAGCTGGACGACACCCCGTTCCGGGGCCGGCCCATCCGGGTGAGGTTCGCCACCCACGGCGCCGCCCTGGCGGTCAAGAACCTGCCGGAGTTCGTGTCCAACGAGCTGCTGGAGGAGGCCTTCGCCGTGTTCGGCCAGATCGAGCGGGCCGTGGTGATCGTGGACGACCGGGGGCGGCCCACCGGGAAGGGCATCGTGGAGTTCACGTCCAAGCCGGCCGCCCGGAAGGCGCTGGACAAGTGCAGCGACGGCGCCTACCTGCTGACGGCCTTCCCGCGACCCATCACCGTGGAGCCCATGGAGCAGCTGGACGAGGAGGAGGGGCTGTCGGAGAAGCTGATCACCAAGAACCAGCAGTACCACAAGGAGCGGGAGCAGCCCCCACGCTTCGCCCAGCCGGGCTCCTTCGAGTACGAGTACGCCATGCGCTGGAAGGCCCTGATGGAGATGGAGAAGCAGCAGTACGACATGGTGGAGCACAACATGAAGGAGGCGCAGGAGAAGCTGGAGGCGGAGATGGAGGCGGGGCGCCATGAGCACCAGGTGATGCTGATGCGGCAGGACCTCCTGCGGCGGCAGGAGGAGCTGCGGCGGATGGAGGAGCGCCGCAACCAGGAGGTGCAGAAGAGGAAGCAGGCGGAGCTGCGGCAGGAGGAGGAGCGGCGGCGGCGCGAGGAGGAGCTGAGGCTGCGCGGCGAGGAGATGATGAAGCGGCAGCAGGAGGGCTTCCGGGGGGGCTTCCCCGAGGGCCGCGAGCAGGAGCTGCGGATGCACCTGGGGGCCCACGGCATGATGAACAGGAACTCGCTGGCAGGCGGCGCCGGGCCCTCGGGGGCCGCCGGCCTGGCCCCCGACAGCTCCCCCATGATGGCGGGGGCGGGAAACAACAGCAACATGCCGGGGGGCCAGGGGGGGTTCCCCAGGGGCCTCCCGGGGCCCGGCGACTACGGACCCAAACAGCAGCGCCGCTTCTGAGTCCGTCTGACTGAACCCTCACTTCTGTAGTTTGACCCGCTGCATGTTTTTATACCTGATTAGTTCTGTTTATTAGCCCCCCCCATAGACCCCCACCCCCCACATGAGCTATGTTGAGTTTTTTCTAAATGTATTCTCGTAGGGATTAACGTGTCCTCCTTTTGTTGATTTACCTGGAATAAATTCCTCAATCCTGGCCGTCTGCTGATTGGTCTGTTCTGAGCGCAGTGGGCGGGTTGTGATGATGTCATTGCTGACCTGTGACCTCACATGGTAACGGTTTAGAATCAGGGAGTGGTTTATTGATCAGCTGGTTGTAATTCTCAGGTGTGTTTGGAGCTCAGGTTTCATCACCAGCACCTCCTGAACGCTAAGCCACGCCCCCAGCACACGCGTGTCTCACCACCATGGAGTGTTTCCTGTTTACGACTAGACGCTCACACTCCGCCCACCAGGATGTCCCCAAGTCAGCTTCCATCCAGGCGGAGAGGAGCCGTCCCTGCAGGAAGACGCCATCTGACGCGGCGCCGGGGGCGGAGCCACCTGCCAGCAGAGACACAGGTTCTGTTGACAGGCGCCAGGGGCGGAGCCACAGGTTCTGTTGACAGCAGTCCAAAGGAGAAGCTGAGTCATTCAGAACATCTCAGGGTGTCAATCAGAGATCAGTATTGTGATCAGGTCTGATCAATCAGACCTGATCGATCAGGTCTGATTGATCAGGGTCGTGTTTAAATGTTTCCACTGATGTATGTCTTTGTTGCCACAGCAACCCTGATGACGTGGTGATAGAGGGATGACCTCTGACCTGAAGGAGGAGGAGGCAGCTGTGTCCAGGTCCGTAAAACAAACGACCCTCCTGGAACAGTTCAAGTATTGATTATTACTATTGATTATTACTATTGATGTTGTCCAATAGTTCTATTGATCGTTAATATTGATGAGTGTCAGGAGGGAAACAAACTCTGGGGACATGAACTCAGTTTGGGCTGCGATTCAGAACCTGGACGGGAAGTCAGACCAGCTCAGGGTTAGGGTCAAAGGTTAGGGTCAGTGTTAGGGCAGGTGGACTCAGGAGGTGATTGGCTCGTGGGGGTTGATCTGATAACCCTGTGAGGATCTGACAGCGCCCCCCTGAGGCCCACCCCCCCGTCACCTCGGGGCCCAACCAGCCGACATCAGCGGTTCCATCAGAATACGCCATGAAGATGTTTATCTGGAAGACCAATCAGAATGGTCTCTGAGGAGGACCTGCCCAGCTCCGGTGGAAGCTCCTCCCCCTCCACGACTCATCGATCGTCAGTCTTTAACCAGCATGAGTTCAGTCCAATCACCGACTTTAAATTCCCTGAATTTAAATCAATATGAGAAGAATTCAGTCATCAGCTGTTTATGAAGCTGAATGTTAATAATTAAATATTAATAATTAAAAATGTTATTGATCAGCTCCAGTTCAAACAGGAGCTGTTAGAAAATAAGGAGCTCTTAGTTTTAACGGCCTGTAGATGTCGTCCAATGTCTGATGTACAGAACTCATAACAGGGTAGGGGGGTAGGGTTAGAGGGGTAGGGTTAGAGAGAGGTTAGAGGGGTTAGGATTAGGGGGTTGAGGTTAGAGAGGTAGGGGGGTAGAGTTAGAGGGGTAAGGTTAGGGGGTTAGGGTTAGATAGATAGGGTTAGAGGGGTTAGGGTTAGAGGGGTAGGGGGGTTAGGGGTAGAGGGGTAGGGTTAGAAAGGTAGGGTTAGAGGGCTAGGGGGTTAGGGTTAGTGGGGTAGGGGTAGAGGGGTAGGGTTAGGTGGGTTAGGGGTAGGGTTAGAGGGGTTAGGGGTAGAGGGGTAGGGTTAGAGGGGTTAGGGGTAGAGGGGTAGGGTTAGAGGGGTTAGGGGTAGAGGGGTAGGGTTAGAGGGGGTAGAGGGGTTAGGGGTAGAGGGGTAGGGTTAGGGGTAGAGGGGTAGGGTTAGGGGGGTTAGGGGTAGAGGGGTAGGGTTTGGTGGGTTAGGGGTAGGGTTAGAGGGGTTAGGGGTAGAGGGGTAGGGTTAGAGGGGTTAGGGGTAGAGGGGTAGGGTTAGAGGGGTTAGGGGTAGAGGGGTAGGGTTAGGGGGGTTAGGGGGGTTAGGGGTAGAGGGGTAGGGTTAAGGGGGTAGAATTAGGGGGGTTAGGGGTAGAGGGGTAGGGTTAAGGGGGTAGAATTAGGAGGGGTAGGGGTAGAGGGGTAGGGTTAGGGGGTTAGGGGTAGAGGGGTAGGGTTAAGGGGGTAGAATTAGGGGGGTTAGGGTTAGAGGGGTAGGGGTACAGGGGTAGGGTTAGGGGGGTTAGGGGTAGGGTTAGAGGGGTTAGGGGTAGGGGGGTAGGGTTAGGGGGGTTAGGGGTAGGGTTAAGGGGGTTAGGGTAGCCTGTATTCCTCCTCTAACACAGCTAGCATAGCTGTGCAACAGTTAGCGTAGCTGTACGACAGCTGGTTTAGTTCCAGCTGTTGTCGCTCTGATCAACACCACAGCTTTTGGGGGGGGGGGGGGGTTCCCAGGGCGTCAGCTGGGCCCTTATCAGTGACACCCATCATATCTGCCTGTTCTTGTCTCCGGCTCAGGTGTTTCTCCACCTTCGCCCTGACAGCCTTGACTGAGGGCTTAATCTGGCCGTGGCCTTGACACGTGATAAGAGCATTAATGACACAGCTGATCTGATGGCAGGATGTGATGGGGGAAGTGACTGGTGTCGTCCTGACGACCTTGTTTGATAACAGACGGATGGGCCCCCGGTGGTCCAGAGGGTTCCGGAGCCTCCAGGGGAACCAGAGGACGTCGAACACAGACCCCCCTGCCTCCAGCCCATCGCTATCTATATTTAGATGATGTACGACTCATTGATGAACTGGGTGCGGTTCTTCGTTCGGGTTCTCCACCTGGCCGTCATGTCGCCTGACACCCAATCAGAATCCGTCTTTGTTAATTATCAGACAGAGGAATTGATCGTCCGTGGCTGCGATTGGCCAGCCGTCACATCACACCAGATAAGAAAGATGTGACATCACCAAAGGGGTGACGCTCAGCATGTCCTGCCCCCCCCCACCCTGACGCCTGTTAGACGGACTGACGGGACGGATAGGACGCCTCGGACTCAGCTCCTGTTCATCTGATGCGTGTCCGCGGTGGACAGCAGTGATTCACACGCCTTTGTTCTACCTGAGGAACCTGTGAGGAGCCCGTAAGGAACCATGTTCCACGTCTCGGCCCTCATCGCCCTGCTGACCTGCGTGGTGAGTCCTTCCCCCGAGTCTCCTGTCCAACATCGGTTGTCGGTTGTACTGCGTGTATCCACCCTTCGCCTGAACAGGAAACACTAAACATGTTTCTTTACTCGCTAGAATATTTGTAGACGTTTGTACGAACAGAATGAGGTCATCAACAAAAAGTTTTTAGTAAAAATGTGAAGGTAAAACAGAAATGATCGTCTGTCATGATGTCACCCATGAATACACAGCTTGAAATGTTTCTGAGGTTCTCTGCGTTCCTGAACGGTCGCACCAGTTTGTTCTTGACGCTGGGTTCTTAGAGCGTCGGTAACAATAACGTCTGTCCAGGTTCTGGACAAGTTCATGGATTCTGTCTCACTAAAAGACCAAACCAGATAACCGTTGGGTTACTAAGAAAGATATGAGCTGAGTGCCCCACAAAGAACAACACGGAACCTGAGATCACCCTCAGGAACACCAACCAGTAACTGGACACATTACCAGTGTAAAAACGTTTGGGGAGGTCCTGAGTCATCCAGGTCCAGCTGGACCAACAAGCGTCAAGTGGACCTGCTTCAGGTTGGGTGAAGATGTTTCTCCTCTCAGACAACTCTTCTTCAGTTCTGACCAGTAAAGTCTAGATCCTGATCCTGTTAGAGGTTCTGACTGACTGGTAGAGTCCAGATCCTGATCCTGTTGGAGGTTCTGACTAACCCGTAGAGTCCAGATCCTGATCCTCCTGTCGACCCAAACCACCAACAGAATGATTCTCATTAGGAATCATTCCTCTTCATAAGTGGGTCGTTGTCCCGCCCACCCTCCGGTGAGCTGAACCCAGGTGTGAATGGTTGTCATGGTTACTGGGGATGGGGGTCCATACTGGATTACCAGGATCAGATCTGGACTCTCCAGCTCTACATCAACTCCTGAAGTATTTTCCATGTAATCCTCATGTTGGATCAGATCTGGGTCATCTGGTGTTCGGGTCAAACGCTGCGACAGAATAACCCACCTGAACTCGTCTCCATGGTTTTAGGGTTAAGGGTTTGGGTTTTAATGTTCTTCGTGGGTAGCCTATCATCACGCAGCAACACGCCCTCCTCTTCCTCACCTGCAGACGGACTAACTGAATGGTGACTCCTCCCACAGGTGCTGTCGGAGGCCCAGCATGAGGCTGGCTACTGCACCTTCTACGAGGAGTGTGGGTACAACCCGCTGCTGGAGGACACCCTCATTGACCCCATCGTCCCCTGTTATAACTACACCCCTGCTCTGGCCATCACGGGGGCCCACTACAGGCAATTCAAACAGGTCTGTAGCCCCCCACCCACATGGAGCAGGACTGATTCAAATGTTAGAGCAGGTCTATCTGTGTACACACCCTACAGGAAGTGAGCTCATGTTTGCACCTGTTCTTCTCCAGGTGTGCCCAATGCTGGACCGTGGAGAGGGCAACACCTTCGCCTGCTGCTCCATCCGACAGCTGAAGTCGCTGGACAAGAGTCTCAAGTTGTCCAAGGCCGTTCTTCTCCGCTGCCCCTCCTGTGCTGAGAACTTTGCCCACCTGCACTGCATCAACACCTGCAGCCCCAACCAGAGTCAGACAGTAAACGTCACAAAGATCATGAACATCACCGCCTTTGACAACAGCACAAAGGAGGCGGTGGTGGCCTACCAGGCCTTCCTCAGCACCAGTTTTGCAGATGCTGCCTTCCAGTCTTGTAAAAATGTTCGGATTCCAGCTACAGGGGGGTACGCAATCGCAACCATGTGTGGTCGGTACGGTGCCAAGCTGTGCACCCCGCAGCGCTGGTACGACTTCCAGGGAGACTCCAGTAATGGCCTAGCTCCACTGGACATCGACTTCAACTTGGTGGAGGAGGGCGATACGGATGGACTCCCGGAAGGCGTGGTTCCCTACGGCGGGCGCGCGTTGAGGTGCAACGAGAAGACGCCGTCTGGGCGAGGCGCCTGTTCCTGCCAGGACTGCAAGGAGTCGTGCCCAAAGATACCCCAGCCTGCACCCCCCCCCGGCCCCTTCAGACTGCTGGGTGCAGATGGCTTCCTCATCGTCTCGATCATCTTACTCTGTGTCCTGACGCTTGCGTTCGTTTCCTACCTGTCCATTACTTACGCGGTGAGGTCTCAGCGGAGAAGGGACGAAGAGAAAGGAAAGAGAACCGTCAAAGGCAAAGACCAGAACAGTAACGACGTGACCCAGCAGGTGGTCGACCCATCGGAGGTGACGTGTGCCGACAGGAACAGCCTGGCCGCTCAAGCGTTCTTGAAATCCAGGTTTCAGATTTGGGGAACTGTTATGGCTACTTACCCGCTCACGGTTGGTTCCTCCATACGTCTCAGGAACACCTCACAAACAAACGGTAGAAGATTTCTCTGTTGATATTTTATCTCACTTCCAGGTCCTCCTGTTGTCGGCTGTGGTCGTAGCTGTTTTCTCCGCTGGCCTCAAGTCCATTGAGCTCACCACCGACCCGGTGGAGCTCTGGTCTGCTCCCAACAGCCGCGCCCGCCAGGAGAAAGAATTCCACGACACGCACTTTGACCCTTTCTTCAGGACGAACCAGCTGATTCTGACGGCACCCGGCAGGAAAGGCCAAGTTTATGACTCCTTGTTGTTTGGACTGCAGAACTTTAGTGGAATCGTATCCAAAGATCTCATCATTGAGCTGCTGGAGCTCCAGAAACAAATTCAGGTACACATCCCAGAGTCACAGCTGAACATGGAAACTGTTTGCAAAAGTTCCCTCCATGACAAAATAATACCTCTTCTCTACCAATTCAGGCCATTGAGTTCTGGTCAGAGGATCTGAGCCGGATGGCGAGTCTGAAGGACGTGTGCTTCGCCCCCCTGAACCCGTCCAACTCCTCCCTGGTGGACTGTGCCGTCAACAGTTTGCCCCAGTACTTCCAGAACAGCCTGAAGAACATCAACGATAAGGTGAACATGACAGAGTTGGGGGTGACCAAGGAGGTGGACTGGAGGGACCATCTGATCTACTGCTTCAAGTAAGAACTGAGCCGCCTCAGAATGAGTGAAGCTGTGAAACCCACTGATGTAAAACCTCCTTCTCTCTCAAGTTCTCCCCTGTCCTTCAAGGACATCACCGATTTGGGAATGAGCTGCATGGCCGATTACGGCGCTCCGGTCTTCCCCTTTTTGGCGGTGGGGGGCTACGAGAGTGAGTGACTGTCCTCGCATCAAATATGTGAAACGTGACAAACAGAAGTGACCGTTCCGTGTTGTGCGTTCCCCAGATGAAGACTACACCAATGCCGAAGCCCTGATCCTGACCTTCTCTCTCAACAATTATCCTCGCGGCAGCACCAAGTTTAAGGTGGCGATGCAGTGGGAGAGAGAGTTCCTGAAAATTGTCCAGGACTACCAGAGAAATCGTTCCAGCAACTTCACATTTGCGTACATGGCAGAGGTGAAGTCGACTCTCCAGACTGTGTCGTCTCTCTGCCAACTAACCCTAACCCTAACTAACCCTAACCCTAACTAACCCTAGCCCTAATTTAACTCTAAATAACCCTAACCCCTAATTTACCACGAACTAACCCTAATCTAACCCTTACCCTTAAACCCTAACGCTAACCCTAACCTAACCCTAACCTAACCCTAACCAACCCTAACTGTAACACTAACTAACCCTAACCCTAACCTAAACCTAACTAACCCTAACCTAACCCCTTACCCTAACCTAACCCCTAATTAACCCTAACCTAACCCCTAACTAACCCTAACCTAACCCTAACCAACCCTAACTGTAACACTAACTTACCCTAACCCTAACCTAAACCTAACTAACCCTAACCTAACCCCTTACCCTAACCTAACCCCTAACTAACCCTAACCTAACCCCTAACTAACCCTAACCTAACCCCTAACTAACCCTAACCTAACCCCTAACTAACCCTAACCTAACCCCTAACTAACCCTAACCTAACCCTAACTAACCCTAACCCCTAACTAACCATAACCTAACCCTAACTAACCCTAACCCCTAACTAACCCTAACCTAACCCTAACTAACCCTAACCCCTAACCTAACCCCCAACCTAACCCCTAACTAACCCTAACCTAACCCCTAACTAACCCTAACCTAACCCCTAACTAACCCTAACTAACCCTAACCCCTAACTAACCCTAACCTAACCCTAACTAACCCTAACCCCTAACTAACCATAACCTAACCCTAACTAACCCTAACCCCTAACTAACCCTAACCTAACCCTAACTAACCCTAACCCCTAACCTAACCCCCAACCTAACCCCTAACTAACCCTAACCTAACCCCTAACTAACCCTAACCTAACCCCTAACTAACCATAACCTAACCCCTAACTAACCATAACCTAACCCTAACTAACCCTAACCCCTAACTAACCCTAACCTAACCCCTAACTAACCCTAACCTAACCCCTAACTAACCATAACCTAACCCCTAACTAACCCTAACCTAACCCTAACTAACCCTAACCTAACCCCTCTGTCCCCAGAGGTCTCTGGAGGATGAGATCAACCGGACGACAGCAGAGGACATCCCCATCTTCATGATCAGCTACGCTGTCATCTTTGTTTACATCGCCGTGGCTCTGGGGGAGTACTCGTCATGGCGACGCATCCTGGTAAGACCCAGAGAAGGACGTTCACCTTCAGTACTGAACAGTATTCAGCTGAGGTCCAGCCCTAGCCCTGACCACAGCCTCAACCCCCAACTCTACCCCCCCACCGCTTGAACCTCCTCCCTAACCTGACCCCCAATGCTAACCCTAAACCTAACCCTAGTCCTGACCATGACCCTAACCCTAACCCCCTCGCCGCTTGACAGGTTGCTGTCGTTCACGGTTCTCAGAGGATGACTCGTCGTTCATTTCTGATTGGTGAATGGAGATTCTCGCTCAGCTCATCCGTGAGACTGGAGCTCTTAGCACAGCTGTGTCACGGCGCAGCCTCACAGATTGGTAGCATGCTAATGCTAGCTGCGTCAGGACGTGAGAGGCCCCCAGGCTGGTCCCACAACACGTATCACAGGCGTGATAGGAGCCGTGTGATCGGCATAGAGCTTATCTCTCAGCACACGGGTTTATGGGCCGTTCAGGAGATACACGCCAGGGTCACCGAGTTGAACACCTGAGTTATGATCCCTGCAGGTGGACTCCAAGTTTCTGGTGGGTCTGGGGGGGATCCTGGTGGTGGGTTGCTCTGTCCTGGCCTCCATGGGCTTCTACTCCTGGATTGGCGTCCCGTCCTCGCTGGTCATTCTCCAGGTCGTGCCCTTCCTGGTCCTCGCCGTCGGTGCTGACAACATCTTCATCTTTGTTCTGGAGTACCAGGTGAGTGTCGCCGTGCCGACGACGTGTAGATGGTTGTCGTAGTGACGACATGGACACGCATGTCCTTGCAGAGAGATGTACGGCGGCCGGGCGAAAAGAGGGAGGAGCAGATTGGTCGTGTCCTTGGAAACGTGGCTCCCAGCATGCTCCTCTGCAGTCTGTCTGAGTCGGTGTGCTTCTTTCTGGGTAGGACCTGTTGACCCAACGCCCGGTGGGACGGTCCCACGTGGGCCAGACCCTCACCAGCGTCTGTTTGTCCTGCAGGGGCCCTGTCCACGATGCCCGCGGTGAAGACCTTCGCCCTGTACGCCGCCCTGGCCGTGCTGATGGACTTTGTGCTCCAGATGACGGCCTTCGTGGCGCTGCTGTCTCTGGACGTACGGCGTCAGGACGGCGGCCGCTGCGAGCTGCTCTGCTGCATCACCGTTACCCCCCAACACCCCAACAAACCCAACGACGGCTTCCTGCTGCCCCTCATGAGGAAGTACTACGCCCCGGTCCTCCTGAACCGCTACACCAGGGTCATCGTGGTAAACGTGGTCCCGTCGAGTCCCCAATGACCTCCTGGCCCCGCTGACCCCGTTCACACCTGCTCCACTCATTCTGTCCCCAGATGCTGGTCTTCATCTTCATGCTCTCCGGGTCTCTGTTCCTCATGTTCCACGTGACCGTGGGTCTGGACCAGGAGCTGGCGATGCCTCAGGTGAGGACGCGCCGCCGCTGACACGCCCTCACACCCAGGTATTCAGAGAACCTGAAGCCCGTGTTTCTGCCCCAGGGCTCCTACATGCTGGAGTATTTCCAGTATCTGTACAAATACTTCGAGGTCGGCGTTCCCATTTATTTTGTGACGAAACGGGGGTTCAACTTCACCACCAAGGAGGGCATGAACGCCGTCTGCTCCAGCGTGGGCTGCGACCAGTTCTCTCTGACCCAGAAGATCCAGTACGCCACCGACTACCCCGAAAGGTGAGTCTGTCGCCTCGCTTTTCTGCGTTGTCCTTCAAATACGTGTTTTTCACTGACAGATCCTTGAACCGGCTGCTATCATCTAGCAACCTCTTACATACTAGTCATCAGCCAATCAGATCGGTTAATGACCAACAGCTCTTATCAGATAACGGACATCTCTGGCTGATTGTGCCAGGCAGAGAAAGCAAACACCCCAAACATCCTGCTATCAGCCCCCCCGACGGACGGCGTCTGGCTGGACCGCGAGGACAAGGAGCAGAGTTAGGACACGAAACGAGACTAGAAGACTAGAAAAAGACTAGGATAAATATTAAAATAAAGATTAGAATAATGACGAGAATAAACATTAGAATAAAGACTATCAAAAAGACTGGAATAAACACTGAAAAACTAGATTCACAACTGGAATAAAGACTACAATAAACACCGGTAGAAAAATTAAATGGACTAGAATAAGACTAAATAGACCAGAAAACACATTAGACTAAAGACTAGAATAAAGAATAAAATAAATATTACAAAGACTAGAAAAAAATGAGAACAAAAGCTAGAATAAGAAAAAGACTAGAATAAAGATTGGAAAAACAAGAATCAAGACTGGAATAAATACTAAAATTTAGACTGAAAAGACTATAAAAAAGACAAGAATGAAGATTGGAATAAAGACTAGAATAAGGATTAAAATATAGACTATAATAAAGACAAAAATAAAGACTAAAAGAGACTACAAAAAGATACCGAAAGACTACATAAATTGCAAAACAGACTACAATAATGACTAGAATTAAGACTAGAATACAGAATAAAAAGAATAGAAAAACGACTTGAATAAAGATTAGAATAAATGCCAAAATAAAGACTAGAATCAAGACAAGAGAACAAAGACTAAAAAAGACTTTAAAAAGACTAGAGGAAATACTAGAATAAGGACTAGAATAAAAACTAGCATAAAATTTCCGACATAAAAAAACTAGGAAAAAAGACTAGACTAGAATGAAACCTAAAATGACCGGAATAATGACTAGAAAAAGACTACAATAAGGACTAGAGAAAAAGACTAAATTAAAGACTAAAAAGACTAGAATAAAACTACAACAAAGACTGAACAAAGGCTAAAAGACACTGAAAAAAGACTGAAATAAAGACTAAAAAGAATAGAATGAAAACTAGACAAAAAAGAAGACTAGAACAGAGACAAAAATAAAGATTAGTCTTCAGAAAAAAATACTACGATAAAGATTAGAAAAAGACAAAAATATTTGAAAAAAAGAATAGAATGAAGAAAAAAAGACTAGAAAAAGATGAGAAAAAGGCTAAAGTAAAAACTTCAAAAATAATAGAAAGAAGACGTCAGAAGAGACCAGAATAAAACTAGAATAAAGCCTAGAAAGAGGACTGGACTAGAGACTGAGTCTGGAATAAAGAGGAGAATAAATGAACTAAAGAATGACTGAACCCATCTGGGGTCGAGTACACGGGATTATTACCCGTGACCACCGTGACATGACTTCAGAACGAGCACACGTTGCTTCCTGGAGTGAAGGATTATGGGCCGTCTTATCTGTTGTTATCTAACGGACATAAGGTTCTGCTCATAAACAGATCAGCGTTTCTGTTGGGGGGGGGTTACTGAGAAAATACAGGTAGGATTTGTTTCCAAAAGGAGCTGAGACGATCTCTGATGTTACATGACCCCCCCCCCAGAGGAAGGGGTGGGGGGTCATGAGAAATAAAATAACAAAAACCCAAACGCTCTGTGCCCCCCTGATGGCCTGGTGGGGGGGGCCACTGAACGTGTTCTGTGACGCTCCGCCCCTCCACTGACGCCCCCCCCCCCCAGGTCCTACATCTCTATCCCGGCCAACTCGTGGGTGGACGACTTCATCGACTGGCTGAATCCCGGCTCCGACTGCTGTCGCCTCTACACCAAATACCCCGACATCGGGAAGTTCTGCCCTGCAAGTGAAGGTTGGCCCCAGCTCTGAGAACCCCCCCATACCTCCCTGCCCCCCTGTGGGAGGTCCCACTGACCCCTGGTCTGCTCTCTGCCCCCCCAGAGGCTGACATCTGTAAGGCCAAGTGCATGCCCCTGTCCCTCAGGCCCAGCGTCAGGCAGTTCAACCGCTTCTTGCCCCACTTCCTGGGCAACAGACCCGACCTGAAGTGCCCCAAAGGGTGAGTCCCACCGGGTGACCCATCGGGTGACCTACGGTAGGTCTGTAGACTGAACACCTGCTCACCTGTCCCTCTGTCCTCAGCGGTCTGGGCGCCTACGACAAGGCGGTGGTGATGGACGAGAGCGGAGAGATTATAGGTAAGGTTGCCCTGAAGCCGCCCTCAGGGGGCGTCACCGGGGCGACAAAGGTTGCCCTGAAGCCGCCCTCAGGGGGCGTCACCGGGGCGACAAAGGTCGCCCTGAAGCCGCCCTCAGGGGGCGTCACCGGGGCGACAAAGGTTGCCCTGAAGCCGCCCTCAGGGGGCGTCACCGGGGCGACAAAGGTCGCCCTGAAGCCGCCCTCAGGGGGCGTCACCTGGGAGACTAACGGTCTGCTTTGGGTTCCAGCCTCCCGCTTCATGGCCTACCACACCCCCCTGACCAACTCCCAGGAGTTCACCAACGCCCTGCTGAAGGCCCGAGAGCTCGCCCACAACATCACCCTGGGCATGAGGCAAATACCGGGCACCTCGCCCGACTTCGAGGTCTTTCCATACACGTAAGTACTGACATGTCCTACCCCTGACCCCAAAGATCCTCTCACCCCGTTCTTCTCACCCGTCTCCTCTCACCCGTCTCCTCTCACCCGTCTCCTCTCACCCGTCTCCTCTCACCCGTCTCCTCTCACCCGTCTCCTCTCACCCGTCTCCTCTCACCCGTCTCCTCTCACCCGTCTCCTCTCACCCGTCTCCTCTCACCCGTCTCCTCTCACCCGTCTCCTCTCACCCATCTCCTCTCACCCGTCTCCTCTCACCCGTCTCCTCTCACCCGTCTCCTCTCACCCGTCTCCTCTCACCCGTCTCCTCTCACCCGTCTCCTCTCACCCGTCTCCAGGGTGACGAACGTGTTCTACGAGCAGTACCTGAGCATCGTGCCCGAGGGGCTGTTCGGGGTGTCTCTCTGCCTGTTGCCCACCTTCCTGGTCTGCTGCCTCCTGCTGGGGCTGGACCTTCGCTCGGGGCTCCTCAACCTGCTGACCATCATCATGATCGTCGTGGATACGGTGGGGGTCATGACCCTGTGGGGCATCCATTACAACGCGGTGGCCCTCATCAACCTGGTCACGGTAAGAACCGCCGCCCTCGGAGAGGCGTGGCCTCAGGAAACCCCCCACTAACCCGAGGTGGTTGTGGCGCCCCCTGCAGGCGGTGGGCATCTCAGTGGAGTTCGTGTCCCACATGACGCGCTCCTTCGCCCTCAGCACCAAGGCCACGCGTGTGGAGCGGGCGGCCGAGGCCACGGCCAACATGGGCAGCGCGGTGAGTACCTGAGGCGGCAACACCCCCCGCTGACACGCCCCCCCGCTGACACGCCGCTGCTCGTCCGCAGGTGTTCGCCGGCGTCGCCATGACCAACCTGCCCGGCATCCTGGTGCTGGCGTTCGCCAAAGCGCAGCTCATCCAGATCTTCTTCTTCCGCCTCAACCTGGTCATCACGCTGCTGGGCGTCGCCCACGGCCTCGTCTTCCTGCCCGTGCTGCTCAGCTACTTCGGTGCGTACGCCAGCCACGCTAGCCGCGCTAGCTGTGCTAACCGCGGTAGTCATGTTAGATGCATTAGCCGTGATAGCTACATTAGCCACATTAGCCACGTTAGCGGCTGTAACATGGCACTGCCTGTCGTCCAATCAGGGCCCGGCGTGAACAAAGCCGTGTTGCTGCAGCTCCAGCAGGAGAAGGGCGCCGCCCTGCAGGAGCTGGAGAGGAGGAAGTACCTGAAGCACGTCTACGACAACCTGAGCTACGAGGGCGACGCCCCTCCGGGCCCCGCCCTCACCAGAACCTCCACGGGGGCTGCCGCCCCCTCAAAGGCCACTGGAAACCCGCCGGAGGCCACGAAGGAGGTTCTGGAGCGGCTCTGAGCGGCGGCGCCGGATGGGCTTCTGGGTAAATACCTCTGGATCATGAACTACGTACCTCAAGCAGAACCGCTAACGGGGACGGACGCCGCGGCGCCGAGCGACGACCCAATGAGGGCGCGGCGTCGTGTGGATCTCAGACCGACGCTCTGTGTGATTATTTTATACGTGTGAACATTTCACTGGTCAGTGATTAAAGGAAGGATCGACACGCCCCCTCCTGTTGAAACCTTTGATTCTAACCGCCTGGAAACGGGGGGGTTCTTTATTTATTTCAGGAAATAAAAGCAAATGGAAGCCGACATGTTCATGTTTTTATGAATAAAATTATTCACTTTTCCATTCGCTCCGTGTTCGTGAAGATTTGTGACGAGTCGGGACAAATTCTGTGTGGATGAACCTCCTGGGGAGTCGACAGGAGGAAGAAGGAGAAACTACGGCAGAGCGTGAGGGACATTACTAATAAATAACGTCAGTTAGAACTTTTATACTATGACTCCTCAAGAACAAAAGTCCATCATTTCAACACAAATAATTCTATATAACAAATCATGTCTGCAAAGAGAAAAGTATGTTCAAATGTTAAAATATGGAAAAGATACAGTTGGGAATAAAGTTCTAAATGGAGACGAGATTGATAACCCTAACCTAACTCCAACCCTAACTTTAACCGACCGACCCAAAAATTTTTTTAGACAAACTGAAAAAAAATATTTTATTTAAACCAACCAACCAACTACAAAAAATTATTTTTGTAGACTGACAAACTGACCAAAAACAATTTCTTTACACAGACCATTCAAAAGTTAAAAAAACATTTTTTTTGACCAATCGAAAAAAAAAAATTTTTAGGACCGACCGACCAACAAAAATGAATATGTTTTTAAATGGACAGACCAACCAAAATACATTTTTTAAGACCTACCGACCAAAAAAAAATTTTTTTAGACGGACTGACTGGCCATAAAAAAATTTTTAACGCCAACCGTCTGACCAAAACAGTGGAAAAAAAATTTCTTTTAGACCAACCGACTGAATGTTTAAAATAAATTTTAAACAACTTAATGACCAGAAAAATTTTTTTGATCGATCGACCAACCGCAGAAATTTTATAGACTGACCAACCAAAAAAAGATTTTTTTTGATCGACCAACTGACCAAAAATTTTTTTACACTGACCATCTGACCAAAAAAAAAAAATTTTTTTAGACCAACCAACAGAAAAATGATTCTTTAGACCAAACGACTGACCATACAAAATTTTTTTACACAGACCATCACAATGACCGATTGACCGACCAAAAATTTTTTTGACCCATCCACCAACCAAAAGATAAAAAAAAATTTCCTTGGGTCTAAAGAAATTTTTTTTCGGTTGGTCAGTCCAAAAAAATATTTTTTGGTCTGTTGGTCTAAAAAAATATTTTTCTGTCGTCCAAAAAAAAAAAATTTCTTCATTCAGTTTAAGAAATGTTTTTGGGTCGGTCAGTCTAAAATTGTTTTTTTTCGACTGATCTAAACAAAAAAATTTGTCGGTCGAATGGTCAATGTAAAAAAAATGTTTTTTGTAAATGTTCAGTCAGTTGGTCTAAAAATAGTTTTTCTTGGCCAAACAGTCGGTGTGAAAATGTTAA
Organism: Antennarius striatus; assembly: GCF_040054535.1. Lineage (NCBI taxonomy): Eukaryota > Metazoa > Chordata > Actinopteri > Lophiiformes > Antennariidae > Antennarius > Antennarius striatus. Next base: position 29,336,897 of record NC_090778.1, on the reverse strand, counting down.
TGGTCAGTTGGCCGGTCTAAAGACATTTTTTTCGGTCAGTCAGTCTGAAAAATTATGTTTTGGTCGGTTGGTCTAAAAAAATGTATTTTTTTTCGGTTGGTCAGTCAGTCAAGAAAAATGTGTAAATAATTTTTTTATGGTCAGTCGGTAGGTCTACTTTTTACAGCTGGTCGAAAGAAAAAAAATTTTTGTCGGTTGGTCTAAAAAATGTTTTTTTTTTGGTTGGTCAAAAATAAAAAATTTTGCAGCTGATCAGTCTAAAAAAATTTTTTTTGGTCAGTCATTCAGTCCAAACAAATTTGTTAATTTATGTGTGTAACAATTTTTTTGGTCTGCCAGTTGAAAGAAATGTTCTTTGGTCAGTGGCCTAAAAAATTTTTGGTTGGTTGATCGAAGTGAAAAAAAAATTCTGCTCAGATGGTCAATTTAAAAAAATATTTGTTGTCAACGTTTGGTCTAAAAAAATGTTTTCTTGTTCAGATGTTCTGTGTAAAAAAATTTTTTTTGGTCAGTCGGTCATTCTAAAGTTTTTTTTTCAGTTGGCCTAAAAAGTTTTTTTCAGTTGGTAAGGTGTAAAAATTTTTTATTTTGGTTGGTCAGTGATCAAGAAGAATTTTTTCGGTCAGTCGGTCGGTCTAAAAAATGTTTCATTTTGTTTGGATAAAAAATAATTTTTATGGTTAGTGTAAAAAGTGTAAAAAAATTTGTTTGGTCGGTGGGTCTAAAAAAACAAATTTTTTTGGTTGGTCAAAAAAAATATTTTCATTGGTTTGTCGATTCTACAATTTTTTTTTCGGTGGGATGGTCAGTGTAAAAAAATTTTTTTTGTCAACGTTTATTCAAAAAAAATTGGTCAAAAAAAATTTTTTTTCACTCAGTTGGTCCAAAAAAATAATTTTTTTCGGTTGGTCTGAAAATTCCATTTTTGCAGTCAGTTGTTCTAAAACACTTTCTTGGTTGGTAAAAAGTTAAAAAAAATTTGGTCTTTCAGTCTAAATAAATTTTTTTTTTTAATTAAAATTTTTTTTTTATGGGTTGGTCGGTTTAAAAAATTTTGTTTTGGGTTGGTCTAAAAAAATTTGTTGGTCAATTGGTCAAAAAAAATTCTGGTCAGTCGATGTAAAAAATTTTTTTCGGTTAGTTAGTTTAAAAAATGTTATTTAGGTCGCTTGATCCAGAAAAATTTTTTCGTATGGTCTTTGGAAAAAAACATTTTTATTGTCAGTCGATCAAAAGAAAGTTTGTTTTCCTTTCGGTCGATAACAAAATTACTTTTTTGGTGTTTGGTCAATCAGTCTAAAATTATTTTTTCTTGTTCGGATGCTCTGTGTAAAAAAATTTCTTCGGCAAGTCAGTCTTAAAAACTTTTTTTTCCATTTTAATGGTTGGTGTAAAACAATTTTCTTTGGTCAGTGGTGTAAACATTTTTTATTTTGGTTTGTCAATCTGTCAAAAAAATTTTTAGACCAGTTTGTCGCTCTAAAAAATTTCGTTGGTCAGTCTTCAAATAAACGTTTTTGGTCGGTCTTCAAAATTTTTTTTCTGTTGAATGGTTTGTGTAAAACAATTTTATTTGGTCAGTCGGTCATTGTAAAGACAAATTGTTTTTCAGTCAGTCTAAAATAAATTTTTTTGGTCGACCTAAAAAACTTTTTTTTCGGTCAGTCGGTCGGTCTAAGAAATTGTTTTCGGTCATTCTAAAAAAAAATTCTTTTTAGTTTTTTTTTTCCAGTCGGTTGGTCTAATAAATTTTTTCCGGTTGGTTGTCAGTGCAAAAAAAAAAGGTTTTCGTGAACGTTTGGTCCAAGAAACTTTTTTATGGGTCGGTAGCTCTAAAAAGTTTTTTCGACCAGTTGGTGTAAAAAAATGTTTTTTGGTTGGTCAGTTGGTGTCATTTTTTTGGTGGGTCGATCTAAAAAAATCTTTGGTCATTCGGTTTAAAAAATTTTTTTTTTTCAGTCAGATGTTCAGTAGGAAAAGTTCGGTCGGTCTAAAATTTTCTTTTGGTCAGTTGGTATAAAAAAATTTGTTTCGGTAGGTCTACAAAGTGTTTTTGGTCATCTGCATAAAAAATTTTTTTGGGTCGGTCAGTCTAAAACTTTTTTTTTTCGGCTGATCTAAAGAAAGATTTTTTTTCGGTCGGATGGTCAATGTAAAAAAATGTTTTTTGTAAACGTTCAGTCAAAAAAAATTTTTTTTGCTTGATCTAAACAATATTTTTTTGGTCGGTTGGTCTAAATATATTTTCTTGGCCAAATAGTCAATGTAAAAACATGTTAATGGTCAGTTGATCAGTCTAAAGACTTTTTTTTCGGTCGGTCAGTCTGAAAAATTATGTTTTGGTGAGTTGGTTTAAAAAAAAAAATTTTTTTTGGTTGGTCAATCAGTCAAAAAAAAAGTGTAAATAATTTTTTTATGGTCAGTCGGTCGGTCTACTTTTTACAGCTGGTCGAAAATAATTTTTTTTTTTTTGTCGGTTGGTCTAAAAAATGTTTTTTTTTTGTTGGTCAAAAATAAAAGTTTTGCAGTTGATCAGTCTATTAAAATTTTTTTGGTCGGTCAGTCAGTCCAAAAAAATTTGTTAATTGGTGTGTGTAAATATTTTTTTGGTCTGCCAGTCGAAAGAAATTTTCTTTGGTCAGTGGCCTAAAAAATTTTTGGTTGGTTGATCAAAGTGAAAAAAAATTTCTGCTCAGATGGTCAATTTAAAAAAAATATTTGTTGTCAACATTTGGTCTAAAAAAGTGTTTCTTGTTCGGATGTTCTGTGTAAAAAAATTCTAAAGTTCATTCTAAAGTTTTTTTTTTTCAGTTGGCCTAAAAAGTTTTTTTCAGTTGGTAAGGTGTAAAAAAATTTTATTTTGGTTGGTCAGTGATCAAGAAGAATTTTTTCGGTCAGTCGGTCGGTCTAAAAAATGTTTTATTTCGTTTGGATAAAAAATTATTTTTATGGTGAGTCGGTCAGTGTAAAAATTGTTTTTGGTCGGTGGGTCTAAAAAAACAAATCTTTTTGGTTGGTCAAAAAAACCTTTTTTGACGTTGGTCAGTCTAAAAAAATGTTTTGATTGGTTGGTCAATTTTAACAATTTTTTTTCGGTGGGATGGTCAGTGTAAAAATTTTTTTTTTGTCAACGTTTGGTCCAAAAAATTGGTCTAAAATTTTTTTTTCAGTCGGTTGGTCCAAAAAAATAATTTCTTTCAGTTGGTCTGAAAATTCTTTTTTTGCAGTCAGTTGTTCTAAAACACTTTGTTGGTTGGTAAAAGTAAAAAAAAATTTGGTCTTTCAGTCTAAAGAAAATATTTTTTTAATTAAAAATTTTCTTTTATGGGTTGGTTGGTCTAAAAAATTTTGTTTGGGGTTGGTCCAAAAAAATCTGTTGGTCAATTGGTCAAAAAAAAATTCTGGTCAGTCGGTCTAAACAAATTTTTTCGGTTGGTTAGTTTAAAAAAATGTTATTTAGGTCGCTTGATCCAGAAAAAAAATTGTTTTCAGTCAGTCTTAAGAATTTTTCTTTCGGTCAGTCGGTCTAAAATAATTTTTTTTGGGTAGATTGTGTGAACATTTTTTTCGGTTGGTCTTTGTAAAAAAACATTTTTATTGTCAGTCGATCAAAAGAAAGTTTGTTTTTCCTTTCAGTCGAAAAAAATTCCTTTTTTGGTGTTTGGTCAATCAGTCTAAAATTTTTTTTTCTTGTTCGGATGCTCTGTGTAAAACAATTTCTTCGGCAAGTCAGTTTTGAAACATTTTTTTTCCCATTTTAATGGTCGGTGTAAAACAAATTTTTTTGGTCAGTCAGTATAAATTTTTTTATTTTGGTTTGTCAATCTGTCAAAAAAATTTTTAGACCAGTTTGTCGCTCTAAAAAATTTCGTTGGTCAGTCTTCAAATAAATGTTTTTGGTCGGTCTTCAAAATTTTTTTTCTGTTGAATGGTTTGTGTAAAACAATTTTATTTGGTCAGTCGGTCATTGTAAAGACAAATTGTTTTTCAGTCAGTCTAAAATAAATTTTTTTGGTCGACCTAAAAAACTTTTTTTTCGGTCAGTCGGTCGGTCTAAGAAATTGTTTTCAGTCATTCAAAAAAAAAAATTCTTTTTGGTCAGTCGGTGTATTAAGTTGTTTTTTTCCAGTCGGTTGGTCTAATAAATTTTTTCCGGTTGGCTGTCAGTGCAAAAAAAAGAGGTTTTCGTGAACGTTTGGTCCAAGAAAATTTTTTATGGGTCGGTAGGTCTAAAAAGTTTTTTCGACCAGTTGGTGTAAAAAAATGTTTTTTGGTTGGTCAGTTGGTGTCATTTTTTTGGTGGGTCGATCTAAAAAAAATCTTTGGTCATTCGGTTTAAAAAAATGTTTTTTCAGTCAGATGTTCAGTGGGAAAAGTTCGGTCGGTCTAAAATTTTCTTTTGGTCAGTTGGTATAAAAACATTTGTTTCGGTAGGTCTACAAAGTGTTTTTGGTCATCTGCATAAAAAAATTTTTTTGGGTCGGTCAGTCCAAAACTTTTTTTTTTTCGGCTGATCTAAAGAAAGATTTTTTTTCGGTCGGATGGTGTTCGGTAAACGGACTTTTATCCCGAAGTCCACCCAGAGCAGTTGTGTGTTCAAAACCGGAAGGAAGAACAAGAAACAAACCGTCTCGTTCATCAAATGTGTATTTTTATCCTCATACAATATTTCTAAGCAGATCTGGGTTCTCTGTCCCTAACACAAAACCTGGTGTTGTCTGAACCGTGACAAGGGGCAGAACAACACATTCCAGAGAACCTCAGATATTTATTATGCCCGTCTCTAGGCTCCACCTTAAGGATGAGCCGCTATACATTAACACATATGCATCGTGTCTTTCTCTGGCTGGTTGTTTTTCCTTATTTGGTTCTCCAGTGTCAGTCACCAGTACCAGTGTCCAGTACCAGTCTCCAGTACCAGTCTCCCGTACCAGTCTCCAGTGTCTCCACCTACAACAAAGAGCCGAACAAATTACACAGCCGGCGTCCGCCGCTAAACGATGGACGCCCATTACACAATGTATTTAGCTATATCATTATTAGATGAAATACAAAGTAAATAAAAAACCTGAGAATATATTTGATTATATTTTCCTTCATTGGTCAATGTAAAAAAAAAAGTTTTTGTAAACGTTCAGTCAAAAAAATTCTTTTTGGTTGATCTAAACAATATTTTTTTGGTCGGTTGGTCTAAAAATATTTTTTCTTGGCCAAACAGTCGGTGTAAAAACATGTCAATAGTCGGTTGGTCGGTCTAAAGACATTTTTTTTGGTCAGTCAGTCTGAAAAATTATGTTTTGGTCAGTTGGTCTAAAAAAAATAAATTTTTTCGGTTGGTCAATCAGTCAAAAAAAATGTGTAAATAATTTTTTTATGGTCAGTCGGTCGGTCTACTTTTTACAGCTGGTCGAAAAGAAATTTTATTTTTTTTGTCGGTTGGTCTAAAAAATGTTTTTTTTTGGTTAGTCAAAAATAAAAATTTTGCAGTTGATCAGTGTAAAAAAAATTTTTTTGGTCAGTCAGTCGGTCCAAAAAATTTGTTAATTGGTGTGTGTAAAAATTGTTTTTGGTCTGCCAGTTGAAAAAAATTTTCTTTGGTCAGTGGCCTAAAAAATTTTTTGGTTGGTTGATCGAAGTGAAAAAAAATTTCTGCTCAGATGGTCAATTTAAAAAAATATTTTTTGTCAACATTTGGTCTAAAAAAGTGTGTTCTTGTTCGGTTGGTCTTTGTAAAAAAACATTTTTATTGTCAGTCGATCAAAAGAAAGTTTGTTTTCCTTTCGGTCGAAAACAAAATTACTTTTTTGGTGTTTGGTCAATCAGTCTAAAATTATTTTTTCTTGTTCGGATACTCTGTGTAAAAAAATTTCTTCGGCAAGTCAGTCTTAAAATTTTTTTTTCCATTTTAATGGTCGGTGTAAAACAAATTTTTTTGGTCAGTCAGTATAAATTTTTTTATTTTGGTTTGTCAATCTGTCAAAAAATTTTTTAGACCAGTTTGTCGCTCTAAAAAATTTCGTTGGTCAGTCTTCAAATAAATGTTTTTGGTCGGTCTTCAAAATTTTTTTTCTGTTGAATGGTTTGTGTAAAACAATTTTATTTGGTCAGTCGGTCATTGTAAAGACAAATTGTTTTTCAGTCAGTCTAAAATTAATTTTTTTGGTCGACCTAAAAAACTTTTTTTTCGGTCAGTCGGTCGGTCTAAGAAATTGTTTTCAGTCATTCAAAAAAAAAAATTCTTTTTGGTCAGTCGGTGTATTAAGTTGTTTTTTTCCAGTCGGTTGGTCTAATAAATTTTTTCCGGTTGGCTGTCAGTGCAAAAAAAAGAGGTTTTCGTGAACGTTTGGTCCAAGAAAATTTTTTATGGGTCGGTAGGTCTAAAAAGTTTTTTCGACCAGTTGGTGTAAAAAAATGTTTTTTGGTTGGTCAGTTGGTGTCATTTTTTTGGTGGGTCGATCTAAAAAAAATCTTTGGTCATTCGGTTTAAAAAAATGTTTTTTCAGTCAGATGTTCAGTGGGAAAAGTTCGGTCAGTCTAAAATTTTCTTTTGGTCAGTTGGTATAAAAACATTTGTTTCGGTAGGTCTACAAAGTGTTTTTGGTCATCTGCATAAAAAAATTTTTTTGGGTCGGTCAGTCCAAAACTTTTTTTTTTTCGGCTGATCTAAAGAAAGATTTTTTTTCGGTCGGATGGTGTTCGGTAAACGGACTTTTATCCCGAAGTCCACCCAGAGCAGTTGTGTGTTCAAAACCGGAAGGAAGAACAAGAAACAAACCGTCTCGTTCATCAAATGTGTATTTTTACCCTAATACAATATTTCTAAGCAGATCTGGGTTCTCTGTCCCTAACACAAAACCTGGTGTTGTCTGAACCGTGACAAGGGGCAGAACAACACATTCCAGAGAACCTCAGATATTTATTATGCCCGTCTCTAGGCTCCACCTTAAGGATGAGCCGCTATACATTAACACATATGCATCGTGTCTTTCTCTGGCTGGTTGTTTTTCCTTATTTGGTTCTCCAGTGTCAGTCACCAGTACCAGTCTCCAGTACCAGTCTCCCGTACCAGTCTCCAGTGTCTCCACCTACAACAAAGAGCCGAACAAATTACACAGCCGGCGTCCGCCGCTAAACGATGGACGCCCATTACACAATGTATTTAGCTATATCATTATAAGATGAAATACAAAGTAAATAAAAAACCTGAGAATATATTTGATTATATTTTCCTTCATTGGTCAATGTAAAAAAAAAAGTTTTTGTAAACGTTCAGTCAAAAAAATTCTTTTTGGTTGATCTAAACAATATTTTTTTGGTCGGTTGGTCTAAAAATATTTTTTCTTGGCCAAACAGTCGGTGTAAAAACATGTCAATGGTCGGTTGGTCGGTCTAAAGACATTTTTTTTGGTCAGTCAGTCTGAAAAATTATGTTTTGGTCAGTTGGTCTAAAAAAAATAAATTTTTTCGGTTGGTCAATCAGTCAAAAAAAATGTGTAAATAATTTTTTTATGGTCAGTCGGTCGGTCTACTTTTTACAGCTGGTCGAAAAGAAATTTTATTTTTTTTATCGGTTGGTCTAAAAAATGTTTTTTTTTGGTTAGTCAAAAATAAAAATTTTGCAGTTGATCAGTGTAAAAAAAATTTTTTTGGTCAGTCAGTCGGTCCAAAAAATTTTTTTAATTGGTGTGTGTAAAAATTGTTTTTGGTCTGCCAGTTGAAAAAAATTTTCTTTGGTCAGTGGCCTAAAAAATTTTTTGGTTGGTTGATCGAAGTGAAAAAAAATTTCTGCTCAGATGGTCAATTTAAAAAAATATTTTTTGTCAACATTTGGTCTAAAAAAGTGTGTTCTTGTTCGGATGTTCTGTGTAAAAAACATTTTTTTTGGTCAGTCGGTCATTCTAAAGTTTTTTTTTCAGTTGGCCTAAAAAATTTTTTTAGTTGGTAAGGTGTAAAAAATTTTATTTTGGTTGGTCAGTGATCAAGAATTTTTTCGGTCAGTCAGTCGGTCTAAAAAAATGTTTTATTTTGTTTGGATAAATGTAATTTTTATGGCGAGTCAGTCAGTGTAAAAAAATTTGTTTTGGTCGGTGGGTCTAAAAGAACAAATTTTTTTGGTTGGTCAAAAAAACCTTTTTTGACGTTGGTCAGTCTAAAAAAATGTTTTGATTGGTTGGTCGATTTTACAATTTTTTTTCCGGTGGGATGGTCAGTGTAAAAAAATGTTTTTAGTCAACGTTTAGTCCAAAAAATTGGTATAAAATTCTTTTTTTCAGTCGGTTGGTCCAAAAAAATATTTTTTTTCGGTTTGTCTGAAAATTCTTTTTTTGCAGTCAGTTGTTCTAAAACACTTTGTTGGTTGGTAAAAGTAAAAAAAAATTTGGTCTTTCAGTCTAAAGAAAATTTTTTTTTTAATAAAAATTTTTTTTATGGGTTGGTCAGTTTAAAAAATGTTATTTAGGTCGCTTGATCCAAAAAATTTTTTTCGGTTGGTCTTTGTAAAAAAACATTTTTATTGTCAGTCGATCAAAAGAAAGTTTGTTTTCCTTTCGGTCGAAAACAAAATTACTTTTTTGGTGTTTGGTCAATCAGTCTAAAATTATTTTTTCTTGTTCGGATACTCTGTGTAAAAAAATTTCTTCGGCAAGTCAGTCTTAAAATTTTTTTTTCCATTTTAATGGTTGGTGTAAAACAATTTTTTTTGGTCAGTGGTGTAAACATTTTTTATTTCGGTTTGTCAATCTGTCAAAAAAATTTTTAGACCAGTTTGTCGCTCTAAAAAATTTCATTAGTCAGTCTTCAAATAAATGTTTTTGGTCGGTCTTCAAAATTTTTTTTCTGTTGAATGGTTTGTGTAAAACAATTTTATTTGGTCAGTCGGTCATTGTAAAGACAAATTGTTTTTCAGTCAGTCTAAAATAAATTTTTTTGGTCGACCTAAAAAACTTTTTTTTCGGTCATTCTAAAAAAAAATTCTTTTTAGTTTTTTTTTTTCCAGTCGGTTGGTCTAATAAATTTTTTCCGGTTGGTTGTCAGTGCAAAAAAAAAAGGTTTTCGTGAACGTTTGGTCCAAGAAAATTTTTTATGGGTCGGTAGGTCTAAAAAGTTTTTTTGACCAGTTGGTGTAAAAAAATGTCTTTTGGTTGGTCAGTTGGTGTCATTTTTTTGGTGGGTCGATCTAAAAAAAAATTTTTGGTCATTCGGTTTAAAAAAATGTTTTTTCAGTCAGATGTTCAGTGGGAAAAGTTCGGTCGGTCTAAAATTTTCTTTTGGTCAGTTGGTATAAAAAAATTTGTTTCGGTAGGTCTACAAAGTGTTTTTGGTCATCTGCATAAAAAAATTTTTTTGGGTCGGTCAGTCTAAAACTTTTTTTTTTCGGCTGATCTAAAGAAAGATTTTTTTTCGGTCGGATGGTCAATGTAAAAAAATGTTTTTTGTAAACGTTCAGTCAAAAAATATTTTTTTTGCTTGATCTAAACAATATTTTTTTGGTCGGTTGGTCTAAATATATTTTCTTGGCCAAATAGTCAATGTAAAAACATGTTAATGGTCAGTTGATCAGTCTAAAGACTTTTTTTTCGGTCGGTCAGTCTGAAAAATTATGTTTTGGTGAGTTGGTTTAAAAAAAATAATTTTTTTTGGTTGGTCAATCAGTCAAAAAAAAAGTGTAAATAATTTTTTTATGGTCAGTCGGTCGGTCTACTTTTTACAGCTGGTCGAAAAGAAATTTTTTTTTTTTTTGTCGGTTGGTCTAAAAAATGTTTTTTTTTTGTTGGTCAAAAATAAAAGTTTTGCAGTTGATCAGTCTATTAAAAATTTTTTGGTCAGTCAGTCAGTCCAAAAAAATTTGTTAATTGGTGTGTGTAAATATTTTTTTGGTCTGCCAGTCGAAAGAAATTTTCTTTGGTCAGTGGCCTAAAAAATTTTTGGTTGGTTGATCAAAGTGAAAAAAAATTTCTGCTCAGATGGTCAATTTAAAAAAAATATTTGTTGTCAACATTTGGTCTAAAAAAGTGTTTCTTGTTCGGATGTTCTGTGTAAAAAAATTTTTTTTGGTCAGTCGGTCATTCTAAAGTTTTTTTTTTTCAGTTGGCCTAAAAAGTTTTTTTCAGTTGGTAAGGTGTAAAAAATTTTTATTTTGGTTGGTCAGTGATCAAGAAGAATTTTTTCGGTCAGTCGGTCGGTCTAAAAAATGTTTTATTTCGTTTGGATAAAAAATTATTTTTATGGTGAGTCGGTCAGTGTAAAAATTGTTTTTGGTCGGTGGGTCTAAAAAAACAAATCTTTTTGGTTGGTCAAAAAAACCTTTTTTGACGTTGGTCAGTCTAAAAAAATGTTTTGATTGGTTGGTCAATTTTAACAATTTTTTTTCGGTGGGATGGTCAGTGTAAAAATTTTTTTTTTGTCAACGTTTGGTCCAAAAAATTGGTCTAAAATTTTTTTTTCAGTCGGTTGGTCCAAAAAAATAATTTCTTTCAGTTGGTCTGAAAATTCTTTTTTTGCAGTCAGTTGTTCTAAAACACTTTGTTGGTTGGTAAAAGTAAAAAAAAATTTGGTCTTTCAGTCTAAAGAAAATATTTTTTTAATTAAAAATTTTCTTTTATGGGTTGGTTGGTCTAAAAAATTTTGTTTGGGGTTGGTCCAAAAAAATCTGTTGGTCAATTGGTCAAAAAAAAATTCTGGTCAGTCGGTCTAAACAAATTTTTTCGGTTGGTTAGTTTAAAAAAATGTTATTTAGGTCGCTTGATCCAGAAAAAAAATTGTTTTCAGTCAGTCTTAAGAATTTTTCTTTCGGTCAGTCGGTCTAAAATAATTTTTTTTGGGTAGATTGTGTGAACATTTTTTTCGGTTGGTCTTTGTAAAAAAACATTTTTATTGTCAGTCGATCAAAAGAAAGTTTGTTTTTCCTTTCAGTCGAAAAAAATTCCTTTTTTGGTGTTTGGTAAATCAGTCTAAAATTTTTTTTTCTTGTTCGGATGCTCTGTGTAAAACAATTTCTTCGGCAAGTCAGTTTTGAAACATTTTTTTTCCCATTTTAATGGTCGGTGTAAAACAAATTTTTTTGGTCAGTCAGTATAAATTTTTTTACTTTGGTTTGTCAATCTGTCAAAAAAATTTTTAGACCAGTTTGTCGCTCTAAAAAATTTCATTGGTCAGTCTTCAAATAAATGTTTTTGGTCGGTCTTCAAAATTTTTTTTCTGTTGAATGGTTTGTGTAAAACAATTTTATTTGGTCAGTCGGTCATTGTAAAGACAAATTGTTTTTCAGTCAGTCTAAAATTAATTTTTTTGGTCGACCTAAAAAACTTTTTTTTCGGTCAGTCGGTCGGTCTAAGAAATTGTTTTCAGTCATTCAAAAAAAAAAATTCTTTTTGGTCAGTCGGTGTATTAAGTTGTTTTTTTCCAGTCGGTTGGTCTAATAAATTTTTTCCGGTTGGCTGTCAGTGCAAAAAAAAGAGGTTTTCGTGAACGTTTGGTCCAAGAAAATTTTTTATGGGTCGGTAGGTCTAAAAAGTTTTTTCGACCAGTTGGTGTAAAAAAATGTTTTTTGGTTGGTCAGTTGGTGTCATTTTTTTGGTGGGTCGATCTAAAAAAAATCTTTGGTCATTCGGTTTAAAAAAATGTTTTTTCAGTCACATGTTCAGTGGGAAAAGTTCGGTCGGTCTAAAATTTTCTTTTGGTCAGTTGGTATAAAAACATTTGTTTCGGTAGGTCTACAAAGTGTTTTTGGTCATCTGCATAAAAAAATTTTTTTGGGTCGGTCAGTCCAAAACTTTTTTTTTTCGGCTGATCTAAAGAAAGATTTTTTTTCGGTCGGATGGTGTTCGGTAAACAGACTTTTATCCCGAAGTCCACCCAGAGCAGTTGTGTGTTCAAAACCGGAAGGAAGAACAAGAAACAAACCGTCTCGTTCATCAAATGTGTATTTTTACCCTAATACAATATTTCTAAGCAGATCTGGGTTCTCTGTCCCTAACACAAAACCTGGTGTTGTCTGAACCGTGACAAGGGGCAGGAACAACACATTCCAGAGAACCTCAGATATTTATTATGCCCGTCTCTAGGCTCCACCTTAAGGATGAGCCGCTATACATTAACACATATGCATCGTGTCTTTCTCTGGCTGGTTGTTTTTCCTTATTTGGTTCTCCAGTGTCAGTCACCAGTACCAGTGTCCAGTACCAGTCTCCAGTACCAGTCTCCCGTACCAGTCTCCAGTGTCTCCACCTACAACAAAGAGCCGAACAAATTACACAGCCGGCGTCCGCCGCTAAACGATGGACGCCCATTACACAATGTATTTAGCTATATCATTATTGGATGAAATACAAAGTAAATACAAAACCTGAGAATATATTTGATTATATTTTACTTCATTGGTCAATGTAAAAAAAAAAGTTTTTGTAAACGTTCAGTCAAAAAAATTGGTTGATCTAAACAATATTTTTTTGGTCGGTTGGTCTAAAAATATTTTTTCTTGGCCAAACAGTCGGTGTAAAAACATGTCAATGGTCGGTTGGTCGGTCTAAAGACATTTTTTTTGGCCAGTCAGTCTGAAAAATTTTGTTTTGGTCAGTTGGTCTAAAAAAAATACATTTTTTCGGTTGGTCAATCAGTCAAAAAAAATGTGTAAATAATTTTTTTATGGTCAGTCGGTCGGTCTACTTTTTACAGCTGGTCGAAAAGAAATTTTATTTTTTTTGTCGGTTGGTCTAAAAAATGTTTTTTTTTGGTTAGTCAAAAATAAAAATTTTGCAGTTGATCAGTGTAAAAAAAATTTTTTTGGTCAGTCAGTCGGTCCAAAAAATTTGTTAATTGGTGTGTGTAAAAATTGTTTTTGGTCTGCCAGTTGAAAAAAAATTTCTTTGGTCAGTGGCCTAAAAAAATTTTTTGGTTGGTTGATCGAAGTGAAAAAAAATTTCTGCTCAGATGGTCAATTTAAAAAAAATTTTTTTGTCAACATTTTGTCTAAAAAAGTGTGTTCTTGTTCGGATGTTCTGTGTAAAAAACATTTTTTTTTGTCAGTCGGTCATTCTACAGTTTTTTTTTCAGTTGGCCTAAAAATTTTTTTTAGTTGGTAAGGTGTAAAATTTTTTTATTTTGGTTGGTCAGTGATCAAGAATTTTTTCGGTCAGTCGGTCGGTCTAAAAAAATGTTTTATTTTGTTTGGATAAATGTAATTTTTATGGCGAGTCAGTCAGTGTGAAAAAATTTGTTTTGGTCGGTGGGTCTAAAAGAACAAATTTTTTTGGTTGGTCAAAAAAACCTTTTTTGACGTTGGTCAGTCTAAAAAAATGTTTTGATTGGTTGGTCGATTTTACAATTTTTTTTCCGGTGGGATGGTCAGTGTAAAAAAATGTTTGGTCCAAAAAATTGGTATAAAATTCATTTTGTCAGTCGGTTGGTCCAAAAAAATATTTTTTTTCGGTTTGTCTGAAAATTCTTTTTTTGCAGTCAGTTGTTCTAAAACACTTTGTTGGTTGGTAAAAGTAAAAAAAAATTTGGTCTTTCAGTCTAAAGAAAATTTATTTTTTAATAAAAAAATTTTTTATGGGTTGGTTGGTCTAAAACATTTTGTTTGGGGTTGGTCCAAAAAAATCTGTTGGTCAATTGGTCCAAAAAAAATTCTGGTCAGTCGGTCTAAAATTTTTTTATCGGTTTGTTAGTTTAAAAAAAATGTTTGTTTGGTCGCTTGATCCAAAATTTTTTATTTTTTTTTCAGTCTGAAGACTTTTTCTTTCGGTCAGTTGGTCTAAAAAATTTTTTTTGCGTAGATTGTCTGTATTACATTTTTTTTCGGTTGGTCTTTGTAAAAAAACATTTTTATTGTCAGTCGATAAAAAGAAAGCTTGTTTTTCCTTTCAGTTGAAAAAAAAATCCTTCTTGGGTGTTTGGTCAATCAGTCTAAAATTATTTTTTCTTGTTCGGATGCTATGGTGTAAAAAAATTTTCTTCGGCAAGTCAGTCTTAAAATTTTTTTTTCCATTCTAATGGTTTGTGTAACACAATTTTATTTGGTCAGTCGGTCATTGTAAAGACAAATTGTTTTTCAGTCAGTCTAAAATACATTTTTTTGGTCGACCTAAAAAACTTTTTTCGGTCAGTCAGTCGGTCTAAGAAATTGTTTTCGGTCATTCTAAAAAAAAAATTCTTTTTGGTCAGTCGGTGTATAAAGTTTTTTTTTGTAGTCGGTTGGTCTAATAAATTTTTTCCGGTTGGTTGTCAGTGCAAAAAAAAAGTTTTCGTGAACGTTTGGTCCAAGAAAATTTTTTATGGGTCGGTAGGTCTAAAAAGTTTTTTCGACCAGTTGGTGTAAAAAAAATTCTTTTGGTTGGTCAGTTGGAGTACTTTTTTTGGTGGGTTGATCTAACAAAAATTTTTGGTCATTCGGTTTAAAAAAATGTTTTTTCAGTCAGATGTTCAGTGGGAAAAGTTCGGTCGGTCTAAAATTTTCTTTTGGTCATCTGTATAAAAATTTTTTTTTGGGTCGGTCAGTTTAAAACTTTGTTATTTCGGCTGATCTAAAGAAAGATTTTTTTTTTTCGGTTGGTCAATCAGTCAAAAACATGTGTAAAAAAATTTTTTATGGTCAGTCGGGTCGGTCTACTTTTTACAGCTGGTCCAAAAGAAATTTTTTTTTTTGTCAGTTGGTCAAAAATAAAAATTTTGCAGTTGATCAGTCTATTAAAATTTTTTTGGTCAGTCAGTCCAAAAAATTTGTTAATTGGTGTGTGTAAATATTTCTTTGGTCTGCCAGTCGAAAGAAATTTTCTTTTGTCAGTGGCCTAAAAAATTTTTGGTTGGTTGGTCGAAGTGAAAAAAAATTCTGCTCAGATGGTCAATTTTAAAAAAATATTTGTTGTCAACATTTGGTCTAAAAAAGTGTTTCTTGTTCGGATGTTCTGTGTAAAAAAATTTTCTTTGGTCAGTTGGTCATTCTAAAGTTTTTTTTTTCAGTTGGCCTAAGAAGTTTTTTTCATTTGGTAAGGTGTAAATTTTTTTAATTTTGGTTGGTCAGTGATCAAGAAGAATTTTTTCGGTCAGTCGGTCGGTCTAAAAAATGTTTTATTTCGTTTGGATAAAAAATAATTTTTATGGTGAGTCGGTCAGTGTAAAAAAATTTGTTTTGGTCGGTGGGTCTAAAAAAACAAATTTTTTGGTTGGTCAAAAAAAACTTTTTTGACGTTGGTCAGTCTAAAAAATGTTTTGATTGTTTGGTAGATTTTACAATTTTTTTTTCGATGGGATGGTCAGTGTAAAAAATGTTTTTAGTCAACGTTTGGTCCAAAAAATTGGTATAAAAATTTTTTTTTTCAGTCAGTTGGTCCAAAAAAATAATTTTTTACGGTTTTTTTGCAGTCAGTTGTTCCAAAAAACTTTGTTGGTTGGTAAAAGTAAAAATCTTTTTTGGTCTTTCAGTCTTTTTTGAATAAAGATTTTTTTTATTGGTTGGTTGGTCTAAAAAATTGTGTTTTGTGTTGGTCTAAAAAAAATTGTTGGTCATTTGGTCAAAAAAAAAATTCTTGTCAGTCGGTCTATAAATTTTTTTTCGGTTGGTTAGTTTAAAAAAATGTTTTTTTGGTCGCTTGATCCAAAAAAATTTTTTTTTAATTTTTTTTGGGTAGATTGTGTGAAATTTTTTTTGGTTGGTCTTTGTAAAAAAACATTTTTGTGGTCAGTCGATCAAAAGAAAGTTTTGTTTTTCCATTCGGTCGAAAAAAAATTCCTTTTTTGGTGTTTGGTCAATCAGTCTAAATTCATTTTTTCTTGTTCGGATGCTCTGTGTAAAAAAAAATTCTTTGTCAGTCTTAAAAAAATTTTTTTTCCATTTTAATGGTTGATGTAAAACAATTTTCTTTGGTCAGTCGGTGTAAATTTTTTTATTTTGGTTGGTCAATCTGTCAAAAAATTTTTAGACCAGTTGGTCGCTCTAAAAAATTTCGTTGGTCAGTCTTCAAATAAATTTTTTGGTTCGGTCTTCAAAAAAAATTTTTCTTTTGAATGGTTTATGTAAAACAATTTTATTTGGTCAGTCGGTCATTGTAAAGACAATTTGTTTTTCAGTCAGTCTAAAATACATTTTTTTGGTCGACCTAAAAAACTTTTATTTCGGTCTAAGAAATTGTTTTCGGTCATTCTAAAAAAAATTCTTTTTGGTCAGTCGGTGTATTAAGTTTTTTTTTCCAGTCGGTTGGTCTAATAAATTTTTTCCGGTTGGCTGTCAGTGCAAAAAAAAGTTTTTCGTGAACGTTTGGTCCAAGAAAATTTTTTACGGGTCGGTAGGTCTAAAAAGTTTTTTCGACCAGTTGGTGTAAAAAAATGTCTTTTGGTTGGTCAGTTGGTGTCATTTTTTTGGTGGGTCGATCTAAAAAAAATCTTTGGTCATTCGTTTTAAAAAAATGTTTTTTCAGTCAGATGTTCAATGGGAAAAGGTCGGTCGGTCTAAAATTTTCATTTGGTCAGTTGGTATAAAAAAATTTGTTTCGGTAGGTCTACAACGTGTTTTTGGTCATCTGTATAAAAAAATTTTTTTGGGTCGGTCAGTCCAAAACTTTTTTTTTTTCGGCTGATCTAAAGATTTTCTTTGGTCGGTTGGTCTAAAAAAATATTTTCTCAGCCAGTCGGTGTAAAAAAATGTTTTTTGTCAACGTTTGGTCCAAAAAATTGGTCTAAAAATTCTTTTTTTCAGTCGGTTGGTCCAAAAAAATCATTTTTTTCGGTTGGTCTGAAAATTATTTTGTGCAGTCACAAAAAAAATTTATTTTGGTTGGTCAATCTGTCAAAAAAATTTTTAGACCAGTTGGTCGCTCTAAAAAATTTCGTTGGTCAGTCTTCAAATAAATGTTTTGGTCGGTCTTCAAAAACATTTTCTTTGTTTTATGGGTTAGTTGGTCTAAAAAAATTTGTTGGTCAATTGGTCAAAAAAACAAATTCTGGTCAGTCGGTGTAAAAAAATTTTTTCAGTTGGTTAGTTTAAAAAAATGTTTTTTTCGTCACTCGATCCAAAAAAAATTTTTTTCAGTCAGTCTGAAGAATTTTTAATCGTGAACGTTCGGTCCAAGAAAATTTTTTATGGGTTGGTAGGTCTAAAAAGTTTTTTCCTTTTTCTGAGAAGGAAGGAGGCGGGTCTTTCAGGTTTGGTTTTATTACCAGCGCCTCCTGACAGGACGGCGTGTTTCTGGAAACACACTGTACACATTATACAAGGAAAACCACGAGTCAGCAAAAAAGACAAAGATCTTTTTAAATTATAATACAGTCTGAGGAAAAAATATAAATAAGTTTCTTCTTCTGTGGTGGAGCTCACTCTAAGTTACAGACAGAATCAATAGACCGGATGTGACATCACTGATCTATAGATCACCTACCGGTCCATATGTAGCAGCATTAGACGAGCCAATGGAAACAGAGCTCCCTTGTTTCCATGGAAACCTTTCCCTAAGTCGGTGCAAAAGCCCCCTCCTCCATCTCGGCCAATGGCAAAGTGATGTTGCATTGTGGGAACAAATCAGGGGTGATGACAGCATGGAGGGAGTTCTCCAAAAAAAACTTTACAAGCCAGAAACACGTTAAGGTGACGTCACGAGTTTGTCATGCTGGGTCACATGATGCTGGGTCACATGATGCTGGGTCACATGATGCTGGGTCACATGCAGAGAACCCAGACACGCCCGGTGGGTGAGGGGTGGAGCCACCGGAGTGCGTTGGGTGGAGCCACTGGAGGGCTAGGGGTGGAGCCATCGGAGGGAGAGGGGTGGAACCATTGGAGGGAGAGAGGTGGAGCCATCGGAGGGAGAGGGGTGGAGCCACTGGAGGGTGACGACGTAGGAGCCGGGCCGCCGCCGTTTCAGATCAGAACATCCCCTCACATCCGGAAAGAACCATCCAATGGAGCGAGAGGCCGCCTCCAGAGGTCACGCCGGCCCCTCCAGAGGTCATGCCAGCCCCCCCAAAGGTCACGCAAGCCCCTCCAGAGGTCACGCCAACCCCCCCAAAGGTCACGCAAGCCCCTCCAGAGGTCACACTGGCCCTTCCAAAGGTCACGCAGCCCCCCAGAGGTCACCGGCCGCCCAGAGGTCATCAGTGATTGTCAGACACACCTGTCTGCTGGCAGAAGGCTACAGGTTGTAGGAAGCCAAAGCTCAGATCTTGTTGGGACAGGTCAGAGGTCACGGGGCGGGGCTCCAGGTCACTGGTCTGTAGTGTTCTGGTTCTTCGGGGGTGGGGGTCGGGGGGGCACTGGAGAGACGACAACATTCCTTCATGTCAGGACAGAACCTCTGCATAAAACGCTGACAGAAGATTCTTCTTTTTTCGCCGGGCTTCGCCAGGCATTACTGGGCGTTATCGGGCGTTACTGGGCGTCGCTGGGCGTTACCAGGCGTTATCGGGCGTTGCTGGGCGTTACCAGGCGTTATCGGGCGTTGCTGGGCGTTACCAGGCGTTATCGGGCGTTACTGGGCGTTACCAGGCGTTATCGGGCGTTACCAGGCGTTATCGGGCGTTACTGGGCGTTACCAGGCGTTATCGGGCGTTACTGGGCGTTATCAGGCGTTATCGGGCGTTACTGGGCGTTACCAGGCGTTATCGGGCGTTACTGGGCGTTACCAGGCGTTATCGGGCGTTACTGGGCGTTACCAGGCGTTATCGGGCGTTACTGGGCGTTACCAGGCGTTATCGGGCGTTACCAGGCGTTATCGGGCGTTACTGGGCGTTACCAGGCGTTATCGGGCGTTACTGGGCGTTACCGGGCGTTATCGGGCGTTACTGGGCGTTACCAGGCGTTATCGGGCGTTATCGGGCGTTATCGGGCGTTATCGGGCGTTACCAGGCGTTATCGGGCGTTACCGGAGACTCGTCTGAAAACAGTCTTTGGTTGGACTGCTCTCCCCCAGTGGAAAAACCTCTGAGACAACATTTACACACCGCCCCCCTACAGGTCCAGAAGAAACAAGCTCCTCTCCTTTCTCCTGTTGCTCCTCCCCTTCCTCCCCCAGCTCCTCCCCTTCCTCTTCTTGCTCCTCCCCTTCCTCCTCCAGCTCCTCCCTCTCCAGTCTTTCTTTCCATGTTTGGGGGGCAGGACTGTGTCTGTGCAAACAGGGGAGACCATCAGGACTCTGCGGGGGGGTCGACGTCTTCCTCCACAGGTTTGGGGAGCTGCTTCAGGATGGACTCCGCCTCCTCGAACATCTGAGGACAGGGGACGAGTTAGCATCAGGACGCTAATGTCAGAGCATCTGGTGCTAACGGGTCAGAGCGTCTGGATGCTAACGGGTCAGAGCGTCTGGATGCTAACGGGTCAGAGCGTCTGGTGCTAACGGGTCAGAGCGTCTGGTGCTAACGGGTCAGAGCGTCTGGATGCTAACGGGTCAGAGCGTCTGGATGCTAACGGGTCAGAG